>NC_071656.1:3174073-3303384 GCF_014839835.1 Dryobates pubescens | reverse complement strand
GATTCTGGGGAGGGAACTGGCAGCTCTCATCGACGGGGCTTTAAACTAGTTTCGAAGGGGGAAGGGGCTGAAGCTAGTCCCCTCAGGCAAGAGTCTGGGGGCAGTAAGCTAGGGTCAGAGGCCAAACCAGCAGCCCAGCTGAGGTGCATGTACACTAATGCACGAAGCATGGGAAACAAACAAGAGGAGCTGGAAGCCTTGTTGCAGCAGGAAAGTTATGACGTAGTTGCCATCACAGAGACGTGGTGGGATAGCTCACATGACTGGAGTGCTGCAATTGATGGCTACAGGCTCTTCAGGAGAGATAGACAAGGAAGAAGGGGTGGAGGGGTGGCCTGTACATCAGGGAGGCACTAGATGCCATTGAGCTAGAGATTAGGGACGATCGGGTTGAATGCTTGTGGGCAAGAATTAGAGGGAAGACCGGTAGGGCAGACATGCTGGTTGGAGCCTGTTATAGACCACCCAACCAGGAGGATGATGTTGACAAAGCATTCTATAGACAGCTAAAGGCTGTCTCAAGATCTCCTGACCTTGTCCTCATGGGCGACTTCAACCTGCCTGACATCTGCTGGGATCTCAACACAGCAGAGAGGAGACAGTCTAGGAGGTTCTTAGACTGCATGGAGGACAGCTTCTTATCCCAGGTGCTGTGTGAGCCTACCAGGGCAAGGCTATGCTTGACCTCCTCTTCACCAACAGGGAAGGGCTGGTGGGTGATGTGGTGGTTGGAGGCTGTTTAGGGGCCAGCGACCATGAAATAATTGAATTTTTGGTATTTGGTCAAACTAAGAGGGGCAGCAAGAAGACCTCCACTCTGGACTTCCGGAGGGCTGTGGTGGTTTGAAAGGAAAGGCTCTGCTTTCCCTCCCCCACTGAGAAAGAGACCACGGCTAAACCCAGTCGGAGAAATGAGAGTATGTTTTACAAGGAAACAGATTATATGTAACACAACAAATACAGGGATTTTACAATATATACAGGAATATACAGCAAATGAACTCAACCAGAAACCAGACCCCCCGCAGAGGGGGCTTCCCCCTGTGCCCCCTTCACCCCCCCTACCTCCCTTTTCCCCCAAAGAGGTAGAAGAAGAGACGAGGATGGTTAGCAGGACAGGGAAAGAAGCGGAAGGCCTGTTACAGGGAGTGAGTTAGTTCTTATCTCTTGGCAAGAAGCCCAGAAGCAGATCCAGCCGAAAGGGACAGCGAAGGAAGGAAGACTGAGAGAAAGTTCCAGCTGTGCTGGGACTATCCTCACCTCCCACCTTAACTTGGCCAATGAAATTCATTTAGAATACCAAAATATTTTGTAAACATTTAGCCAGTGTGCCCCTTTTCTTAAAGGCACAGTGTCAAACGGTCACAAGGGCGGACTTCAGGTTGCTCAAGGAAATAATTCAGAGGGTTCCTTGGGAGAAAGCCCTTAAAAATAAAGGGGTCCAGGAGGGCTGGACCTGCTTCAAGAAAGAACTGATGAAGGCTCAGGAGCAGGCTGTGCCAATGTGCCGGAAGAGGAGCCGCCGGGGCAGACGGCCAGCCTGGTTGTGTAGTGAACTTATTATAGAAACTAAGGGAAAAAAAAGAGGGTGTATCATCTTTGGAAGAAAGGTGAGGCAACCCATGGAATGTTTCAAGATGTTGCTAGGGCAGTGGAGGAAAATTAGGGAGGCAAAGCACATTTGGAACTTAACTGCTCTGATTGTGAAGGACAACACCTTCCTTTACCTCAATTTTTACTAGCGGGAAAGACCGTCTACCAGACAGCTGGCCTGCAGAGCTGGCAGAAGGAGCCAGGGAGCTGCATAGTTTCCCTGTGTTCCATGAGCAAGTGATCGGAGCTCTCCTCAGCAGCTTAGACCCCCACAAGTCCATGGGACCAATGGGATCCATCCTAGTGTGCTGAGAGAGATGGCAGATGAGCTGGCCAAGCCACTCTCCATGATTTTTCATCAGTCCTGGCTCACTGGAGAGATCCAGCTGACTGGAAGCTGGCCAACGTGGTACCCATCCACAAGAAGGGCCGGTTGGATGAGCCAGGGAATTACAGGCCTGTCAGCCTGACCTCAGTGCCAAGAAAGATTATGGAACAGGTCATCCTGAGTGCAATCACACAACACTTAGAGGATGGCCAAGGGATCAGGCCCAGCCAGCATGGGTTTAGGAAGGGCAGGTCCTGCCTGACCAACCTGATCTCCTTCTATGATCAGGTGACCCGCCTGGTGGATTGTGGGGAGGCCTGTGGATGTAGTCTACCTGGACCTCAGCAAGGCCTTTGACACCGTTCCCCATAGCAAACTCCTGGCCAAGCTGTCAGCCCATGGCTTGGATGGGAGCACACTGCGATGGGTTAGGAACTGGCTGGAGGGCCGAGCCCACAGAGTGGTGGTGAATGGTGCCACATCCAGCTGGCAGCCAGTCACTAGTGGTGTGCCCCAGGGATCAGTACTGGGCCCCATGCTCTTTAACATCTTTATTGATGATCTGGACGAGGGCATCGAGTCCATCATCAGTAAATTTGCTGATGACACCAAGCTGGGGGCAGGAGTTGATCTGCTGGAGGGTAGAGAGGCTCTGCAGAGGGACCTCGACAGGCTGGACAGATGGGCAGAGTCCAACGGCATGAGATTTAACACATCCAAGTGCCGGGTTCTGCACATTGGCCACAACAACCCCATGCAGAGCTACAGGCTGGGGTCAGAGTGGCTGGAGAGCAGTCAGGCTGAGAGGGACCTGGGGGTGCTGGTTGACGGTAGACTGAACATGAGCCTGCAGTGTGCCCAGGGCAGCCAGGAGGGCCAATGGCATCCTGCCTGCATCAGGAACAGTGTGGCCAGCAGGAGCAGGGAGGTCATTCTGCCCCTGTACACTGCACTGGTTAGGCCGCACCTCGAGTCCTGTGTCCAGTTCTGGGCCCTTCAGTTTAGGAAGGATGTTGACTTGCTGGAACGAGTCCAGAGAAGAGCAACAAAGTTGGTGAGGGGTTTGGAACATAAGCCCTACGAGGAGAGGCTGAGGGAGCTGGGTTGCTTAGCCTGGAGAAGAGGAGACTCAGGGGTGACCTTATTACTCTCTACAACTACCTGAAGGGAGGTTGTAGACCAGACGGATGTTGGTCTCTTCTCCCAGGGGGCCAGTGCCAGAACAAGAGGACACAGTCTCAGGCTGCACCAGGGGAGGTTCAGGCTGGATGTTAGGAAAAAGTTCTATACAGAAAGAGTGATTGTCCATTGGAATGGGCTGCCTGGGGAGGTGGTGGAGTCGCCATCACTGGAGGTTTTCAGGAGAAGACTTGATGGGGTTGCTTGGTGCCGTGGGTTAGTTGTTTGGGTGGTGTTGGATTGGTTGATGGGTTGGACGCGATGATCTTGAAGGTCTCTTCCAACCTGGTTTATTCTATGTATTCTATGTATTCTATGTACCAATAACATTCAGATATATCATCTTCCTCTTCCTTTGCCTCCTCTTCCTCATCTTGTGGTCCAAATAATCTTTCTGTCACTCTCTCAAGGATCCCTTTAAGCTGAGAAGCACCACCACTAGCTGCTGTCCTACCAAGAGCTGCATCTCGATCCTCTGATGATTTCAATAACTCAGCTATATTTTTAAGACAAATTTTCTCTTCCTCCCCAGCAGAAGAGCCTTGCTGTCTTCCCCCATCAGCTCCTGAATCGGCTTTGGCCTTTCCAGTCCTTGTTGTTAAAACTGCTACTTGCTTAACTGGAGCTGTGTTTGGGTTTCCAGCTGCCTTATCAGAAGCTGAGAGGCTTTGAGACAGATTAGCTGCTTGGAAGGATGCTTCCGCTCCTGCCATGGAAGAAGGAGGAAATTACTTTGCCTCGTTAATGGCGGCAGCTGGTGACGTGGGAACCGCCATGTTTGGAGCTGTTGCAGCCCCTGGCTGCTTGCCAATATCAGCACCAGTGCTGTTCATAGCTGCCTTTCCGATAGACTTTTTAGCTTTATCTTTAACTGACACAGATTCTCCACTGTCCTCATCACTAGATGTTTCTGGAACAGAGCCAGGATGGTGCTTCTTTCGCTTCGATCTACGTTTTATAACAAAACAGGCCTTAGAAACTTTTTTCTCCTGATACAGTGCTACCAACAAATACACATTAATTATCGCCAATAGCAGGACTACACACATCAAGAAAATCACCTTTGGATCCCAGCCATCACTTAAAAATACTCTTTCACCGACTGGAATCTTAAACTTCCTTATCTCAATTGGGAGAGTGCCAGAGGTCACATTCCTGTATCTTCTAAGCCAAAAGAATTCTAGACACCGATCATATAGAAGCTGAATCTTGTACTTAAATCATAAATATAATTTTTGCATTATATATTTACCCACTTGATCGAGTATCAAACCCAGACAATATTTGTAGATCAATACTCCAAAAACAGAGAAGAACAGACGCTCTAAAAGCCAAAACACATTCATGTTTACTTCTCCGAGTCAAGCAAGCAATAAATCAAACTAATTTATCACCAAGCCCCGAGTTGGGTGGCCAATAATGTGGTAGGTTGAGAGAGGGCCTAGCTCTCCCTCCCCCACAGAGTAAGAAACCACAGCTAAACTCAGTCAGAGGAGCAAAGCTATATTTACAAGCATATATTGAAAGCAGGTTATATATAACACAATATATACAGTATTTACAATATATATACAGAGATATACAGCAAAGAAAAATAACAACAAAATTCCCTCCTGTGCTAGGTTGAGGCAGCCCCCTCTCCCCACCACGGGCAGGAATAAAAACGCTCAGACAAACAGATTGCAAAAGTGATGAAAGTTTAAATAGAAAGCAGTGAATGTTACAGAGAACCCAAAGCGCAGTGACAAAGAAAGATCCCAAAGCAAACCCAGAGGCATCCCATTCCCACCTGAGGGTACACCCGAGACCCTCAGGGCTCCTTCTTCCCCCTCCCTCTGCTGGGCTAGTCTCAGCTGCGCAGGCCTGAGACTGCCCATCCCCCCGTGGCCTTGGGCCTAGCCAGGCCCAAAGCCAGGAGACATCTCCCCCAGTTACCGGCTGGCGGAGGAGGAAGAAAAGAGAACGTGCTAGACTCCGCACTGGATCTTATAGTGGTGCGAAGAATTATGGTAGGAAATACACAATTTCCTGCGTCCATCCCTCTGGGCTGGACTTCTGGACACAGGAAATGGACACACCAGGGGGGCACCCAGCTCAAACTGCAACACCTCCCTGTAACCCCCTCTCCCCCCCCTCCCTTTTTTCCCAGAAAGGGGTTAGAGAGAGAAGGAAAGGGAGTTATTAAGGAAAAGAGATGTTATTAGGCTTCAAAAGCACATGCAGGATTAGTTTTGCTTATCTCAAGGTCAGCTCCAGCTAGTTCGCTGTGAAGCAGGCAGGCAGAACAGGCTGAAACCCAAACTGAGAAAGAATTCCAGCTGCTCTACAACTTAAAGTTGCATTCTGCCCATCCACCAATGAAATTCATTTAGAATATCATGTTTTCATTTTGATACAAAAACATTCAGCCAGTGTTCCCAACACTGTCTTTCTTAAAGGCACAGCCTCAAATGGTCACACCAGAAATTTGGCCCTTTTCACCCACATGACCCCTTAAGGGCAGAATGGGGATTTTCTGAACATGCTTCCTACTGTAGGATTTTTCAAAGGGGCCCCAAAGGCCTGAACCAATAGCATTCAAAGATGCTGAAAGGAGATACTCTGAATGGGAGAAGGGACTCCTGTCCCTAACCCGAGCTTTCAAAGAGGCAGAGAAGCTTCACACGATGCGGGATATCGTAGTGCAAGGCCCTTTCTCTCTACCTCAAAGCAATCCTCAATGGAACCCCTCCACCAGAGGGAATTGCTCAGAAGGCTACTGTGAGAAAATGGTATGCCTATCTGGAAGGGATGGCTCAGCTTATGCCTCTAAGAGAAGGACCCACAAAGGTATCCAAATTGCAGCAGCCCATTAATCCAAATACTGTTCCACTATGCCAGCCCTACAAGCCATCTCCTGTTCAGGTAGCACCTGAATTAACTACTGATTCCAATACTGAAGGAGTGTGGTTCACAGATGCATCCGCCCATAGGGTAGGATTGCAGTGGCATTACAAGGCCGCAGCTCTGGAGATTGGCACAGACACAACTGTCATTGAAGAGGGTGAAGGCAATGTCCAAGTGGGAGGCCCAAGGGAGGCAGCTCACCCCATTTACTCAGGCAGTGGTGAGGGAAGAAAGAGGAAGTGAGGACCCCCCGCTGATATTTTATAGGGGAGCAGGACATTATGGGATGAAATACCTGGCTTCTTGTGTCCACCCACTGGGCTGGACCCCTTTGGGACATCCCAGATGTGGCTTGTGCGGCAGCACCCAGCCTAAACCACCACAGAGAGCAACCGACTGGCAAAGACTACTAGAGAGAAGTTGAGCCAGGCCTATCAAAGTAGGAATGGTAAAGGGACACTCCAGGAAGCAAACCCCTGCTGCTACTTGGAATCAACATGCAGATGACTTAGCAAAAATCAATGTAGTTGATTGTGAGGGGAAGGAGTGGGAGTGACTGGCTGAGTGGCTACATATTAAAAGATGTCACTCAGGTAAGTCAGACCTTTACTACAAATGCAGATCCAGAGGGTGGTCAGTTCCTCTGACAACATGCAAAACCATTGTTTCAGCTTGCCCTCAGTGCCAGGTTAGATTAAAAGCTAACCATCCTAGCCTGGCTCCAGCCCAGCATATTAAAAAGGACAAAGTGCTGTGGAGCACATGTCAAATTGATTATGTCGGTCCCCTTAGACCCTCACATGGGAAAAAATACATACTGGTAGGAGTAGAAGTGGTCTCAGGCTTAGTTATGGCCACTGCCACTAGCACTGCTTCAGGAGCCTAAACCATTGAAGCTCTGAGGGATTGGTTCAGCATCCTGCCTATGCCTGAACATATCCAAAGTGATAATGGTTCACATTTCACCTCAGTGAAGTGATAATGGTTCACATTTCACCACATTTCACCTTAGTGCAAGACTGGCCCGAGGAGAAGGAGTCAAATGGATGTTTCATACTCCATATTATCCCCAGGCAAATGGCATGGTGGAAAGGGCAAATGGCCTCATTAATCAACACGTTCTATTCTGTTTTGTAGCATGCTTTGTTTAGTGTGTAGTTGTATAGTTCATTGTTGCAGTTTGAGCTGGGTGCCCCCCCTGGTGTGTTCACTTCCTGTGTCCAGAAGTCCAGCCAGAGGGATGGTACACAGGAAATTGTGTATTTCCTACCATAATTCTTTGCACCACTATAAGATCCAGTGCGGAGTCTAGCACTGCCTCTTTTCTTCCTCCTCCGCCAGCCGGTAACTGGGGGAGATGTCTCCTGGCTTTGGGCCTGGCTCGGCCCAAGGCCACGGGGGGATGGGCAGTCTCAGGCCTGGCCAGCTGAGACTAGCCCAGCAGAGGGAGGGGGAAGAAGGAGCCCTGAGGGTCTCGGGTGTACCCTCAGGTGGGAATGGGATGCCTCTGGGTTTGTTTTGGGATCTCTCTTTGTCACTGCGCTTTGGGTTCTCTGTAACATTCACTGCTTTCTATTTAAACTTTCATCACTTTTGCAATCCGTTTGTCTGAGTGTTTATTCCTGCCCGTGGTGGGGAGAGAGGGGGCTGCCTCAACCCGGCACATTCTTGGTAGCAGAGGATGGTTGTTGTGGGGAGGGGGTCTGCCTCTAAACCCACCACATTCTTGGCGAGCCAGGCAGGAGAGGAGTTTGTTATTGTGTGCATTCTGCAGATCGGATTGCAAAAGATAAGAGAGTTTAAATTTAGTTCTGGGCGTCGTTCTGGTTTCTGGCAGTTGGGGCTCAAGTGTTGTTGTTGTTGGGGCGATTGTGCGAGTTCTCGTGGATTGCCGGGGGACACTTGGTGCGTGGCCGGTGGCACGGGAGCCCTCCTGCTATTTCAAGCAGGGTGGCTCTTAACCATCGGAACTGGGGCATCGCTTAAGAATGCGGGACCTGCCCCTCCTCCACCTTTACTCTCTGCGGAGCGGCAGAAGCGGCGGGGGGTGAAGTGGCGGAGGGGGCAGCGGCGAGCAGATCAAAGTCAGGTCCGTTCTCGCTGCGGGGTAGGGCCAGCCGCGGCGGAGCGGGCGAGCCCGGCTCCCGATACCCAGGAAGGGCGAACGGGAACTCAGTTCGAAAGCTGTTCTCAAGGGCCCTGGGGACGCGTTTATGGTTTTCGCTGGAGGAGCCGTTTGAATGCCCGAGGGGTGGAGGCGATTTTGATTCTGTACCGCGGTGGTAGAGGTGGCTGGAGCCCTGCTGTATGATCAGGTTGCGGCGGCTGAGGGCCGAGCCGTGCGCTCGGAGCGGCGGTGGCGGCTCGGGCCGTGCGCTCGGAGCGGCGGCGGGGCCAGCCCTGTTCTCTTCCCCGACGTTTTCGGACGAGTTCCGAAAATGGCGCCTAGCACCTGGCTCCACCTTCCTTCTTCTCAGCAGGTTGTGGAGCAGCCCCTCCCTCTCCCGGGGTGGGGCTGTGTACTTGGAGCTGCCACATCTGCGGTAAGCGAATGCCCAGTGGAGGGGCGGTGTACCTGTGGCATGCGTCTGTGGAGCCTCGGGCCGCGGCTGGAAGCGGTCAGCACTGGGCTTGGATAGGTCCGTGCACTGTTGAGAGAGGCTCAGCGTGCTATTTCCTGGAGGGGTGGAAAAGCAGCAGAGCCTGATTGTTCTGACTGGCTTGCCCCAGGGGTGGAAATATGCCGCTGAGTGGATAGAGATGGGAATGAAGGTTTGGTTGAGAAGTTGTGAGGTTCTTTCCAGGTGACCAGGATGTCCAACGGATCCATGAAGAGCTTGCACCGCAGAAGAGTGAACTCTGCATCGCGGGAGGTTCCGTTAGATGAGAGGAGAAGAACTGGAATGGACTGACACTTGAGCCTAAATGAGAGACTGGTTGAGTGGACGCCCAGATGAAGATGTGGACTTCGCCGGACATGTCATCAGAAGATTTCTGATTTGATGATGTGTTTAGGTGCAGAGATTATGGTATGAAATACAGGGGTGGCATGTTGCAGTTTGAGCTGGGTGCCCCCCTGGTGTGTTCACTTCCTGTGTCCAGAAGTCCAGCCCAGAGGGATGGACACAGGAAATTGTGTATTTCCTACCATAATTCTTTGCACCACTATAAGATCCAGTGCGGAGTCTAGCACTGCCTCTTTTCTTCCTCCTCCGCCAGCCGGTAACTGGGGGAGATGTCTCCTGGCTTTGGGCCTGGCTCGGCCCAAGGCCACGGGGGGATGGGCAGTCTCAGGCCTGGCCAGCTGAGACTAGCCCAGCAGAGGGAGGGGGAAGAAGGAGCCCTGAGGGTCTCGGGTGTACCCTCAGGTGGGAATGGGATGCCTCTGGGTTTGCTTTGGGATCTTTCTTTGTCACTGCGCTTTGGGTTCTCTGTAACATTCACTGCTTTCTATTTAAACTTTCATCACTTTTGCAATCCGTTTGTCTGAGTGTTTTATTCCTGCCCGTGGTGGGGAGAGAGGGGGCTGCCTCAACCCGGCACAGTAGAGACTCTATTTGCCACATCCACCTCCCCAGGCAGCCCATTCCAATGGACAATCACTCTTTCTGTATAGAACTTTTTCCTAACATCCAGCCTGAACCTCCCCTGGTGCAGCCTGAGACTGTGTCCTCTTGTTCTGGCACTGGCCCCCTGGGAGAAGAGACCAACATCCGTCTCTCTACAACCTCCCTTCAGGTAGTTGTAGAGAGTAATAAGGTCACCCCTGAGTCTCCTCTTCTCCAGGCTAAGCAACCCCAGCTCCCTCAGCCTCTCCTCGTAGGGCTTATGTTCCAAACCCCTCACCAACTTTGTTGCTCTTCTCTGGACTCGTTCCAGCAGTCAACATCCTTCCTAAACTGAAGGGCCCAGAACTGGACACAGGACTCGAGGTGCGGCCTAACCAGTGCAGTGTACAGGGGCAGAATGACCTCCCTGCTCCTGCTGGCCACACTGTTCCTGATGCAGGCCAGGATGCCATTGGCCCTCCTGGCTGCCTGGGCACACTGCAGGCTCATGTTCAGTCTACCGTCAACCAGCACCCCCAGGTCCCTCTCAGCCTGACTGCTCTCCAGCCACTCTGACCCCAGCCTGTAGCACTGCATGGGGTTGCTGTGGCCAATGTGCAGAACCCGGCACTTGGATGTGTTAAATCTCATGCCGTTGGACTCTGCCCATCTGTCCAGCCTGTCGAGGTCCCTCTGCAGAGCCTCTCTACCCTCCAGCAGATCAACTCCTGCCCCCAGCTTGGTGTCATCAGCAAATTTACTGATGATGGACTCGATGCCCTCGTCCAGATCATCAATAAAGATGTTAAAGAGCATGGGGCCCAGTACTGATCCCTGGGGCACACCACTAGTGACTGGCTGCCAGCTGGATGTGGCACCATTCACCACCACTCTCTGGGCTCGGCCCTCCAGCCAGTTCCTAACCCATCGCAGTGTGCTCCCATCCAAGCCATGGGCTGACAGCTTGGCCAGGAGTTTGCTATGGGGAACGGTGTCAAAGGCCTTGCTGAGGTCCAGGTATGTGGTAGGTTGAGAGAGGGCTTAGCTCTCCCTCCTCCACAGAGTAAGAAACCACAGCTAACTCAGTCGAAGAGCAAAAGCTATATATTTACAAGCATATATGGAAAGCAGGTTATATATAACACAATATATACAGGTATTTACAATATATACACAGAAATACACAGCAAAGACAAATAACACAACAAAATTCCCTCCCTCAGGGAGGGATCCCCTCTTTGGAACCCCCTCTCTCCCCCCCTTACCTCCCTTTTTCCCAAAAAGGGGTTAGAGAGAGAGAGAAAGGCAAGTTACTAAGGAAAAGAGTTGTTAGCAAGCTTCAAAAGCCCATGCAGGATTAGTGTTTGCTTATCTAAAGGCCAAGTCCAGCAGTTCGCAGAAGAAGCAGGCAGGGAGAACAGGCTGAAACACCAAACTCCCCCAACTCCCAAACCGAACTGAACTGAGGAAAAAATTTTCCAACCGCTTCACAATCTAAAGCTGAATTTTTGTTTATCAACCAATGAAATTCGTTTAGAATATCAGAATGTTTTGGTTCTAGTACCAAAAACATTAGCCAGTGTGTTCCAGCAGTGTTTGTTCTTAAAGGCACAGCCTCAAACGACCACAGTCCACCCCTTTCTAAACAATTTCATTGGCTGTTCGTACTGTCCATCCAATCCAGAACAATATTTACAGTTCGTAAGTTAAGTTCATCGTCCATTCCGGCTATACTCAGATGTAGATGATTCAGAAGTCCAAGAAAATCCAAAATCAAGAAAATGGAAAACAGTTTGTCTCTCCGCAGACGAAGCGAAGAAAAAGGGAAACAGGGACTCAGGGACTCTCAGTTGACTCAGGGCTCTCAGGGTTCTCAGGGTTCGTGCACCGTAGATTCCTCAGGGACTCTTTCCTTTGGACGCGCTGTAGCTGTACAACATTCTGAAATTAAACTCTCTCAGCTAAGTTAAATCTCTTTGTGGAATACACTGAATTTCACCATTCTCTTGCATTACCCAATAAGTGTGACCCGGACCTTCTGCTGAAACCACCCCTCGGACAGGTTTAGCCTCTCCTGAGGGTGAAAATATCCAAACAGTTTTACCTAACAGATTCTTTTCCCTAACAACAGGAACTCTATCACCTTCTACTTTCTGTAGCAGATCTGAATGTGCTGGTCCAGCTCGGTTCACTGAACCTCTACTATTCACCAGCCAGGTTGCTTGTGCTAAATGTTTCTCCCAGTTTTTCAAAGATCCACCTCCCATGGCTTTGAGAGTGGTCTTCAACAAACCGTTGTAGCATTCAATCTTCCCTGCAGCTGGTGCATAGTAAGGAATATGAAATATCCACTCAATTCCGTGCTCTTTTGCCCAGCTCTTTACAAGGTTATTCTTGAAATGAGTTCCGTTGTCTGACTCAATCCTCTCTGGAGTTCCGTGTCTCCACAGGATCTGTCTCTCCAGACCGAGAATGGTGTTGCGTGCAGTTGCATGTGGAACTGCGTAAGTTTCCAGCCATCCAGTGTTCGCCTCTACCATAGTAAGCACGTATTGCTTACCAGAACGAGAACGTGGTAGAGCGCTGTAGTCAATCTGCCAAGCTTCACCATACCTGTGCTTGGACCATCTGTCACCATACCACAAGGGCTCAATCCGCTTTGCCTGCTTAAGAGCAGCACAAATGTCACAGTCATGGATGACTTGTGTGATGGCATCCATGGAAATGTCTATGGATCTGTCACGAGCCCATTGGTATGTTGCATGTCTGCCTTGATGTCCTGACGAATCGTGAGCCCACCGAGCCAAGAATATCTCACCTCGGTGTTTCCAGTCGAGATCAAGATCAGAGTCCTTGTCTACTTGAGAAACTCTTGCAGCTAAATCTGCCTGATGGTTGTGTTGCTGTTCCTCAGTAGCTTTGCTCTTGGGAATGTGAGCATCAATGTGTCTCACTTTCACTGGAATTCTCTCGACTCAATCAGCAATGTCTTGCCACAGTTCAGCTGCCCAGATGGGTTTTCCTTTCCTCTGCCAGCCATTCTTTTTCCAGTTCTTTAGCCAACCCCATAGAGCATTGGCTACCATCCATGAGTCGGTGTAGAGATAAAGCTTTGGCCATCTCTCACGTTCAGCCACGTCGAGAGCTAGCTGGACAGCTTTTACCTCTGCAAACTGACTGGATTCTCCTTCTCCATCCTTCGCCTCTGCAACTCGGCGTGTTGGACTCCACACTGCAGACTTCCACCTTCGCTTGTTCCCGACGAGACGACAGGAACCATCTGTGAACAAAGCATATTTCTTTTCATCATCAGAAAGGTCATTGTAAGGAGGAGCTTCCTCAGCACGAGTTACTCTCTCCTCTGGAGGTTTAGCACAGTTGGTATCTTCAGGCCAACTTGAGATCACCTCCACCAGACCAGGTCTTTCAAGATTTCCCATTCGAGCTCTCTGTGTTATCAGGGCCATCCACTTAGACCAGTGGAATCTGTGGCATGATGTGGTGTGGAACCTTTGCCTTTGAACATCCAATTCAAACTGGCAATCTGGGAGCTAAGAGAAGTTGTGACTCAGTTCCAATTACTTCAGAAGCTGCTTTCACTCCTTCATAGGCAGCTAGAATCTCTTTCTCTGTTGGAGTGTAATTAGCCTCTGAACCTCTGTAACCTCGACTCCAGAAACCAAGAGGTCGTCCACGTGTCTCACCTGGAGCTTTTTGCCACAAGCACCAGGTTGGACCATTGTCACCTGCAGCCGTGTACAAAATGTTCTTAATGTCTGGACCATCTCGCACAGGTCCCAGACCCACTGCTTGGACTACTTCTTGCTTTATCTGGTCAAAGGCTGCTTGTTGTTCAGGTCCCCAGTGGAAACTGTTCCTCTTTCGAGTCACATCATACAGAGGTTTCACAATCTGACTGTATCCAGGAATGTGTAGTCTCCAAATCCCACTATCCCCAAGAAACGTAGAGTTTCTTGCTTGTTCGTGGGATTTGCCATGGTAGAGACTCTATTTACCACATCCACTGGAATGTGTCGGCGTCCATCCTGCCACTGCACTCCCAGAAACTGGATCTCTGTGGTAGGACCTTTCACTTTGTCTCTCTTGATGGCAAAACCTGCATTCAGAAGAATGTCCATGATTTTGTTACCTTTCTCGAAGACTTCCTCAGCAGTTTTACCCCAGACGATGATATCATCGATGAACTGGATGTGTTCTGGAGCACCACCTTCCTCCAGAGCATCATGGATTACTGCATGACAGATGCTGGAGCTGTGGATCCAGCCCATTGGCAGTCTGTTGAAAGTGTACTGGATTCCTCTCCAGGTGAAAGCAAACTGAGGCCTACATTCCTCTGCTATGGGAATAGAGAAGAAGGCATTAGCAATGTCTACGGTAGCATACCATTTGGCCTCTTTGGATTCCAGCTCATACTGGAGTTCCATCATGTCTGGTACTGCTGCACTCATAGGCGGAGTTACTTCATTCAGGGCTCGGTAGTCCACTGTCAGACGCCAGTCTCCATTCGGCTTTCGCACAGGCCACACTGGACTGTTGAAAGGTGAATGAGTTTTGCTGATGACTTTCTGACTCTCCAACTGACGAATCAGATTCTGAATGGGCAACAAAGAGTCACGGTTGGTTCTGTATTGTCTGTGATGCACAGTCCGAGAAGCAACCGGCAACTTAATGTCCTGAATCTTGTGTTGTCCACAACTGCAGATTCATCAGAAAGCTCAGGTCTAGCAGACAGCTTCAGTTTTTGTCCATCAATTTCTACAGAAGCTACTCCAAAAGCCCATTTGTAACCTTTAGGGTCTTTTGAAACGCCCTTCTCTCAGAAAATCAATTCCAAAATACAAGGTGCATCAGGTCCGGTCACAACTGTATGCTTTTTCCATTGTTTACCAGTTAAGCTTATATTAACCTCCACTTTACTTAACTCTTGAGATCCACCAGTGACTCCCAGAATAGTTATGGACTCTGATCCCTGATAATTTGATGGCAATATGGTGCACTGAGCTCCTGTGTCAACCAAGGCCCTGTACTTCTGAAAGTGTGAAGTGCCAGGCCACTGGATGTACACATCCCAATAGATTCTGTTATCTGTATTACCCCTCTCCTCCCCTGGCGGGAGGCAGGGCACCCCTAGTTATGGGGAACATGTCCACAGGTGCAACGAGCACACTGTGCAGTGTTAGAACTGGAGCCACTGTTGGAGCTACTAGAGTTGTCCTGGGGAACTGTAGAAGTAACAGCTACCCTTCTGGTATTGCTACCCTGGGTTCTGCCACTTTGCAGTTCTCTCAGTCTCCTGAAAAGATTAGAAGTTGGTTGACCATCCCACCTGTTCATGTTCTCACCAAACTGATCACGCAGGGTAATCCAAATAGTCCTACGTGACTGCCTTGGTGGTCTGTTTTGGTTTGATCTGTTTTGGAATGACCTCCTTGGAGGATGTCTATTCCTCACAGATGAAACCTGTACCCACCTGGAGGAAGAATTGGAATCATCTCTTTGTGCCAATTGGGAGATGGTGTTTTTAAATTCATCCTTCAGCTCTTTCATGCAATTCTCCAGTTTTCCAGACAGAGTTTCAATGGCTGAAACCAAAGAAACACGTGTCATGCTATCATCCAATTGTCTCAATTGATCAGTGAATTGGCCAACCGTAAGAGGAGCTCCACCATAATTTCTTGCTACAATTCTGCTTGCCAGAATGTTTGCATAATTAGAAGGAGCAAGCTTGATGAGCTTTTTAGCAAGACCATTTCCTACAGGAACATCATCAGGATTCAGAGATTCATGTTCACCATAGAGTACCTCTCTAACAGCAAATTCTCTCAGACGCTTAATTCCCTCATCTATGGTAGTCCAGGGCTTAGGATTCCATGGAAGATCATCTCGGGAAGGGTATCTCATGAGAACCGCCATTAGAAGGCGTATCCACAGATTAACCTTACCGAGAGCCTTGCCTAGATGTCTATCTATTCCATTATCCTTTGAGAGAGTTCCTAGCTGGGCTGCTGACTTGTCTCCAACCATTAGAGCTGGAGCACCTGTATCATAGCATCTACCAAGCCAAGCGAGAACTGGCTCCTTATCTGCTCTGAGATAGTCTTTTCTTACATTTCTAAGCTCCTCACGTGGTGAAGAGCAGTCGGTTATGTCATCTTGTTCTTGCTCCTCTGCCTCCTGTTCCTCAACTTGTGGTCCCAACAACCTCTCAAGGATCCCTTTAAGCTGAGAAGCACCACCACTAGCTGCTGTCCTACCAAGAGATGCATCTCGATCCTCTGATGATCTCAATAACTCAGCTATATTTTTAAGACAGATTTTCTCTTCCTCCCCAGCAGAAGAACCTTGCTGTGCATCCCCGTCAGCTCCTGAATCAGCTTTAGTCTTACCCTTCCTTGTTGTTAAAACTGCTACTTGCTTTACTGGAGCTGTGTTTGGGTTTCCAGCTGCCTTATTATCAGAAGCTGATAAGCTTTGAGACAGATTAGTTGCTTTGGAGGACGCTTCCGCTCCTGCCATGGAAGAAGGAGGAAATGACTTTGCCTCGTTAATGGTGGCTGCCTGGGACACAGGAGCCGCCATGTTTGGGGCTACTGTAGCCCCTGGCTGCTTGCCAGAATCATCACCATTGCTATTCAGAGCTGCCTTGCCGATTGACTTTTTAGCTTTATCTTTAACTGACACAGATTCTCCATTATCATCCTCACTGGATGTTCCTGAAACAGAGCCAGGGTGGTGTTTTCGTCTCTTAACCCTCCGTTTTATAACAAAACATGCCTTGGACACTTTTTTCTCCCGGTACAGTGCTACCAACAAATACACATTAATTATCATCATCAGCAGGACTACACACATCAAGAAAATCAGCTTTGGATCCCAGCCATCACTTAAAATTACCCTTTCACCGAGCGGAATCTTAAACTCTTTTATCTCAATAGGGAGTGTGCTAGATGTAACATTCCTGTACTTTTTAACATAAAAGAATTCCAGGCACTGATCATACAGAAGCCGAATCTTGTACTTAAACCACAAATATAATTTTTGCATTATATATTTACCTATCTTATCGATAATCATACCCAGGCAATACTTGTAGATCAATACACCAAAGACCGAGAAGAACAGACGCTCAAAAAGCCAAAACACCTTCATGTTTGCTCGTTCGACTTAAGCAAGCAATAAATCAAACTAATTTGTCAGCAAGCCCCGAGTTGGGCAGCCAATAAATGTGGTAGGTTGAGAGAGGGCTTAGCTCTCCCTCCTCCACAGAGTAAGAAACCACAGCTAACTCAGTCGAAGAGCAAAAGCTATATATTTACAAGCATATATGGAAAGCAGGTTATATATAACACAATATATACAGGTATTTACAATATATACACAGAAATACACAGCAAAGACAAATAACACAACAAAATTCCCTCCCTCAGGGAGGGATCCCCTCTTTGGAACCCCCTCTCTCCCCCCCTTACCTCCCTTTTTCCCCAAAAAGGGGTTAGAGAGAGAGAAAGGCAAGTTACTAAGGAAAAGAGTTGTTAGCAAGCTTCAAAAGCCCATGCAGGATTAGTGTTTGCTTATCTAAAGGCCAAGTCCAGCAGTTCGCAGAAGAAGCAGGCAGGGAGAACAGGCTGAAACACCAAACTCCCCCAACTCCCAAACCGAACTGAACTGAGGAAAAAATTTTCCAACCGCTTCACAATCTAAAGCTGAATTTTTGTTTATCAACCAATGAAATTCGTTTAGAATATCAGAATGTTTTGGTTCTAGTACCAAAAACATTAGCCAGTGTGTTCCAGCAGTGTTTGTTCTTAAAGGCACAGCCTCAAACGACCACAAGGTAGACTACATCCACAGGCCTCCCCACATCCACCAGGTGGGTCACCTGATCATAGAAGGAGATCAGGTTGGTCAGGCAGGACCTGCCCTTCCTAAACCCATGCTGGCTGGGCCTGATCCCTTGGCCATCCTCTAAGTGTTGTGTGATTGCACTCAGGATGACCTGTTCCATAATCTTTCTTGGCACTGAGGTCAGGCTGACAGGCCTGTAATTCCCTGGCTCATCCAACCGGCCCTTCTTGTGGATGGGTACCACGTTGGCCAGCTTCCAGTCAGCTGGGATCTCTCCAGTGAGCCAGGACTGATGAAAAATCATGGAGAGTGGCTTGGCCAGCTCATCTGCCATCTCTCTCAGCACACTAGGATGGATCCCATCTGGTCCCATGGACTTGTGGGGGTCTAAGCTGCTGAGGAGAGCTCCGATCACTTGCTCATGGAACACAGGGAAACTATGCAGCTCCCTGGCTCCTTCTGCCAGCTCTGCAGGCCAGCTGTCTGGTAGACGTTCTTTCCCGCTAGTAAAAATTGAGGTAAAGAAGGTGTTGTCCTTCACATCAGAGGCCAGTTTAAGTTCCAAATGTGCTTTTGCCTCCCTAATTTTCCTCCTACATGCCCTAGCAACATCTTTAAACATTCCATGGGTTGCCTCACCTTTCTTCCAAAGATGATACACCCTCTTTTTTTCCCTTAGTTCTATTAAAAGTTCACTACACAACCAGGCTGGCCGTCTGCCCCGGCGGCTCCTCTTCCGGCACATTGGCACAGCCTGCTCCTGAGCCTTCATCAGTTCTTTCTTGAAGCAGGTCCAGCCCTCCTGGACCCCTTTATTTTTAAGGGCTTTCTCCCAAGGAACCCTCTGAATTATTTCCTTGAGCAACCTGAAGTCCGCCCTTGTGACCGTTTGACACTGTGCCTTTAAGAAAAGGGGCACACTGGCTAAATGTTTACAAAATATTTTGGTATTCTAAATGAATTTCATTGGCCAAGTTAAGGTGGGAGGTGAGGTTAGTCCCAGCGCAGCTGGAACTTTCTCTCAGTCTTCCTTCCTTCGCTGTCCCTTTCGGCTGGATCTGCTTCTGGGCTTCTTGCCAAGAGATAAGAACTAACTCACTCCCTGTAACAGGCCTTCCGCTTCTTTCCCTGTCCTGCTAACCATCCTCGTCTCTTCTTCTACCTCTTTGGGGGAAAAGGGAGGTAGGGGGGGTGAAGGGGGCACAGGGGGAAGCCCCCTCTGCGGGGGGTCTGGTTTCTGGTTGAGTTCATTTGCTGTATATTCCTGTATATATTGTAAAATCCCTGTATTTGTTGTGTTACATATAATCTGTTTCCTTGTAAAACATACTCTCATTTCTCCGACTGGGTTTAGCCGTGGTCTCTTTCTCAGTGGGGGAGGGAAAGCAGAGCCTTTCCTTTCAAACCACCACAGCCCTCCGGAAGTCCAGAGTGGAGGTCTTCTTGCTGCCCCTCTTAGTTTGACCAAATACCAAAAATTCAATTATTTCATGGTCGCTGGCCCCTAAACAGCCTCCAACCACCACATCACCCACCAGCCCTTCCCTGTTGGTGAAGAGGAGGTCAAGCATAGCCTTGCCCTGGTAGGCTCACGCAGCACCTGGGATAAGAAGCTGTCCTCCATGCAGTCTAAGAACCTCCTAGACTGTCTCCTCTCTGCTGTGTTGAGATCCCAGCAGATGTCAGGCAGGTTGAAGTCGCCCATGAGGACAAGGTCAGGAGATCTTGAGACAGCCTTTAGCTGTCTATAGAATGCTTTGTCAACATCATCCTCCTGGTTGGGTGGTCTATAACAGGCTCCAACCAGCATGTCTGCCCTACCGGTCTTCCCTCTAATTCTTGCCCACAAGCATTCAACCCGATCGTCCCTAATCTCTAGCTCAATGGCATCTAGTGCCTCCCTGATGTACAGGGCCACCCCTCCACCCCTTCTTCCTTGTCTATCTCTCCTGAAGAGCCTGTAGCCATCAATTGCAGCACTCCAGTCATGTGAGCTATCCCACCACGTCTCTGTGATGGCAACTACGTCATAACTTTCCTGCTGCAACAAGGCTTCCAGCTCCTCTTGTTTGTTTCCCATGCTTCGTGCATTAGTGTACATGCACCTCAGCTGGGCTGCTGGTTTGGCCTCTGACCCTAGCTTACTGCCCCCAGACTCTTGCCTGAGGGGACTAGCTTCAGCCCCTTCCCCCTTCGAAACTAGTTTAAAGCCCCGTCGATGAGAGCTGCCAGTTCCCTCCCCAGAATCTTTTTACCTTTGGGGGACAGGCCATTCTCATATACTGTGACCTTTCCCCTTCTTTGGGACAGATGTACTCCATCTGTTGCCAGGTGGCCTGGTGCAGTAGAAAGTTTACCAAGATCAAAAAACCCCAAATTCTTTTGTCTGCACCAGCCTCTAAGCCACTTGTTGATTATGGCTGCTGTCCTGTTCCTTGTGGTATTCCCTCCTGCAACTAAGGGTATTGAGGAAAAAATTATTTGAGCACCTGACCCCTCAACCAGATCTCCCAGGGCCCTGAAATCATTTTTGGTAGCCCTGGGAGTTCTGATTACAACATCATCATTCCCTATCTGCATAAATAGTAAAGGATAATAGTCAGAAGGCTGTACCAGCCTGGGCAGCCTTCTGGTAACATCATTTATTTGGGCTCCAGGGAGACAACAGAGTTCCCTATGAGATGGGTCTGGCCGACAAATGGGGCCCTCCATTCCCCTCAGAAGTGAATCGCCAATAACGATTACCCTCCTCTTTTTTTTGAGGGAGCCGGTCCTGATGCCAGGGGAGGGTTGTTTAACCTTAGGCTGCTTTGCCTTAGGCTGTTTAACCTTAGGTTGTTTACCCTTAGGCTCTTTAGCCTCAGGGAGAACCCCAGATGGTGTGTCCTCTGGCAACAGGACCACCTCACCCTCGATCTCCAGTGCCCCATACCTGTTTTTCAAGAGCAGTGGGGAAGGTGTGGGAAGGCAAGGAGGTTTAACCTTGTGTCTTTTGAGAGGAACCTGTGTCCATTCCCCTCTGCTTTTTGGGTAACCAGCCTCTGCTGTGGGAGCCTGCAGAGCCTGCTTACTCTTGTTCATATCTTTCCCCCTCTGGTTTATCTCTTTCCTCTTCTGGTTCATCTCTTTCCTACATTCCCTTACACTTTTAAGACTAGCAACCTCATCCTTTAGTCTGGCCACCAGATTAAGTAGGTAGTCAATCTGCTCACACCTTATGAAAGAGTTAGCCCTACTACTCTGCATCTCAAGAGCCAGGCTCCAGCACTCTCTACAGCCAGATACCTGGACAGCTACCTGCTTGTGTTCTTCCTCAGTCTGGGTCGACACTGACTTTTTTAGGGAGTTTTTGCTAAGAGTTGCAACCATGATTGTCCCTGACCACAGCACCCACTAGGGGGAAAAAAAAAAAAAAAAAAGGAGCGAAACCGTGATAATACAGGCTTCCCGACAAATGGACCCTTGCGTGCGGCAGCAAACCGCGTTCAAATCAGCCGGGGGTGACGTAGCAATCACGAGCCCCAGCGGCGCGAAGAGACGATTCCCGCCGACCTCGCGGCGTGCTCAGGGGACGTTCTCAGCTCCGGCGACCCCCGCAGCCCCAACAGGAGAGAGTCGGACGGTCCCCGGTGGCTGCAGGTCCCGGTGCGGTCCCGGCGCAGCTTCCCGACCATAAGCATCATTCACTAAAGCAGGTCACCTGATCACAGAAGGAGATCAGGTTGGTGTGACCGTTTGAGGCTGTGCCTTTAAGGAAGGGACACTCTGGCTAAATGTTTGTAAATATATTGTATTCTAAACGAATTTCATTGGTTAATGGGTGGGAGCAAGGTCTTAAGTCCCGGGGGCAGCTGGAACTTCGAGCAATTTCACTTCCCTCTGCTCATCCTTCTAGCTGACTGCTTCTGGGCTTCTGGCCAAATAACAGATAAGCATTAATAAGCTACTAACCCTCCTGTACTTAGGCCTCTTCTGCCTTGCTAATTCCCCTTGTTCTCTTTCTAACCCTCTTTGGGGAAGAAGGGAGGTAGGGGGGTGAAGGGGGTACAGGGGGAGGCCCCCTCTGATAGGGGGTCCTATTCCTGTTTTGTTTCTTTGCTGTATATTTCTGTATATATTGTAAATTTTGTATATTTGTGTACATAAATTCCCTGCGATCATTGCTTTTTAAATATAGCATTTCCTTTCGCTTTACCGGCTGAGTTTGGCTGTGGCTATTTCTTCTTAGTGGGGGAGGGAAAGCTGGGCCTTTCCTTTCAACCCACCACATTCCTTTTTGGCTCGTCAACCTGGGGACTGGTAATTAAGTTGATTTATTGTTTGCTTCAGCTGGAGAAGCGAAATGAAGGTGCTGTGTATTTTTAAGCAATTGCTCTTTTCAGTGTGTTCTGTATTGACCTACAAGTATTGTATCGGATTGATTTTAGACCACCTAGGTAAATATTTAATGCATAAAATCTATTTATGGTTTATGTATAGGATCCAGCTGCTATATTACCACTGTTTGGGGTTTTTTCGGCTTAGTAATTAGGGCAATACCACTTCTACTACTTTGCCAATTGAGATAAGGGAGTTTAAGGTTCCAGTGGGTGAAAGAGTAACTTTAACTGATGGCTGGGATCCAAAGGTGATTTATTTGACGTGTGTAATCCTGCTGTCGGTGATAATTAATGTGTATCTGCTGTGGGCTCTGCGCTGGGAGAGAAAAGTTTCCAGACTGTGCTTTGTCATTAGGCATAGATCCAAGAAGCGGAGGCATGCTTCTGGGTCTGCCCCAGAAACCTCCAGTGATGGTGCAGAATCTGTCAGTTAAGGATATAGCTAAAAAGTCTATTGGAAAGGCTGCTTTAAATGCTACTGTTGCTGATTCTGGCATGCAGCCAGGGGCGGGGGCTAACATGGCTGCTCCTAACATGGTGACTCCCCTGTCTTCAGCCACCAATAGCGAGGCAAGGTCATTTCCATCTGCCATGACAGGAACGGAAGGGGCCCCCACAGCGGGTGATTTGGCTCAAGACCTGTCAGCTTCTATTAAGGTGGCTGTAAATTCAAACACAGCTCCAGTTAAGCAAGTGGCAGTTTTAAAAACTAGAGGTGGAAAGGCCAAAGCTGATCCAGGAGCTAATGCGGGAGAAGAGCAGGAGACTGATCTTGGTGAGGGAACCTCTGCTAAAAAAGGGCCTGCTGGAGAGGAAGAGAAGGTTTGTCTTAGAGATATAGCTGAGTTATTGAGATCATCACAGGATGGAGATGCAGCTAAGACAGCAGCGGGCGGTGGTGCTTCCCAGCTTAAAGAGATCCTCAGGAAAGTGACCGCAAGATTATGGGGACAACAGGCTGAGGAGGAAGGAGCAGAGGAAGCAGCAGATGACATTTCGGAACGCTCCTCCCCTCGCGAGGAACTGAGAAACGTGCGTAAGGATTACAGCAGAGCAGATAAGGAGCCAGTTCTCGCTTGGCTTGGTAGATGTTATGATACAGGCGCTCCAGCTCTAATAGTTGGAGACAAGTCAGCAGCTCAGCTAGGAACTCTCTCAAAGGATAATGGAATAGATAGACATCTAGGCAAGGCTCTCGGTAAGGTGAATCTGTGGATACGCCTTTTAATGGCAGTTTTCCTGAGATACCCTTCCCGAGATGACCTTCCCTGGAATCCTAAGCCCTGGACTACCATAGATGAGGGAATTAAGCGTCTGAGAGAATTTGCTGTTAGAGAGATACTCTATGGTGAACATGAAACTCTCAATCCTGATGATATTCCTGTGGCAGCTGGTCTTGCTAAAAAGCTCATCAAACTTGCTCCTTCCAATTATGCGAACATTTTGTCAAGCAGAATTGTAGCAAGAAATTATGGTGGCAATCCACCTATGGTTGGCCAATTCACTGATCAATTGAGACAATTGGATGATAGCATGACACGTGTTTCTTTGGTTTCAGCCATTGAAACTCTGTCTGGAAAAATTGAGAATTGCATGAAAGAGCTGAAAGATTCCATATCCCAATTGGCACAAAGAGATAATTCCAATTCTTTCTCCAGGTAGGTGCAGGTTTCATCTGTGAGGAATAGACGTCCTCCAAGGAGGTCATTCCAAAACAGACCAAACCAGAACAGACCACCAAGGCAATCATGCAGGACTATTTGGATAAATCTGCGTGATCAGTTTGGGGAGAACATGAACAGATGGGATGGTCAACCAACTTCTAATCTTTTCAGGAGGCTGAGGGAACTGCAAAGTGGCAGAACCCAGGGTAGCAATACCAGAAGGGTAGCTGTTACTTCCACAGTTCCCCAGGACAACTCTAATAGCTCCAACAGTGGCTCCAGTTCTAACACTGCACACTGTGCTCATTGCACATGTGGGCATGTTCCCCATAATTAGGGGTGCCCTGCCTCCCGCCAGGGGGAGGATAGGGGTAATAGAGATAACAGAATCTATTGGGATGTGTACATCCAGTGGCCTGGCACTTCACACTTTCAGAAGTACAAGGCCTTGGTTGACACAGGAGCTCAGTGCACCATAATGCCATCAAATTGTCAGGGGTCAGAGTCTATAACTATTCTGGGAGTCACTGGTGGATCTGAAGAGGTAAGTAAGGTAGAGGTTAATATAAGTCTAACTGGTAAACAGTGGAGGAAGCATACAGTTGTGACCGGACCTGATGCACCTTGTATTTTGGGAATTGATTTTCTGAGAGAAGGGCGTTTCAAGGACCCTAAAGGTTACAAATGGGCTTTTGGAGTAGCTTCTGTAGAAATTGATGGACAAAAGCTGAAGCTGTCTGCTAGACCTGAGCTTTCTGATGAATCTGCAGTTGTGGGACAACACAAGATTCAGGACATTAAATTGCCGGTTGCTTCTCAGACTGTGCATCACAGACAATACAGAACCAACCGTGACTCTTTGTTGCCCATTCAGAATCTGATTCGTCAGTTGGAGAGTCAGGTCATCAGCAAAACTCATTCACCTTTTAACAGTCCAGTGTGGCCTGTGTGAAAGCAGAATGGAGACTGGCATCTGACAGTGCACTGCCGAGCCCTGAATGAAGAAACACCGCCTATGAGTGCAGCAGTACCAGACATGATGGAGCTCCAGTATGAGCTGGAATCCAAAGAGGCCAAATGGTATGCTACCATAGACATTGCTAATGCATTTTTCTCTCTTCCCATAGCAGAGGAATGCAGGCCTCAGTTTGCTTTCACCTGGAGAGGAATCCAGTACACTTTCAACAGCCTGCCCATTTGTGGTCGTTTGAGGCTGTGCCTTTAAGAACAAGCAGTGCTGAGACACTGGCTAAATGTTTTCGGTACTAGAACCAAAACATTCTGATATTCTAAACGAATTTCATTGGTTGATAAACAAAAATGCAGGTTTAGATTGTGAAGCAGTTGGAATTTTTTTTTTTTTTCCTCAGTTCAGTTCGGTTTGGGGAGTTGGGGGGGAGTTTCAGCCTGTTCTCCCTGCCTGCTTCTTCTGCGAACTGCCGGAGTTGGCCTTCAGATAAGCAAAAACTAATCCTGCATGGGCTTTTGAAGCTTACTAACAACTCTTTTCCTTAGTAACTTGCCTTTCTCTCTCTCTAACCCCTTTTTGGGGAAAAAGGGAGGTAGGGGGGGAGAGAGGGGGTTGCAAGGTGGGGATCCCTCCCTCGGGGTGGGATTTTTGTTGTGTTATTTCTCTTTGCTGTATATTTCTGTGTATATATTGTAAATACCTGTATATATTGTGTTATATATAATCTGATTTCCATATATGCTTGTAAATATATAGCTTGCTCTTTCGACTGGGCTAGTTGTGGTTTCTTACTCTGTGGAGGAGGGAGAGCTAAGCCTTCTCTCAACCTACCACACCATTGCACAGCTCAAGCGTCTGTCATGCAGCAATCCATGGTGCTTTGGAGGAAGGTGGTGCTCCAGAACACATCCAGTTCATCGATGATATCATCGTCTGGGGTAAAACTGCTGAAGAAGTCTTTGCGAAAGGTACCAAAATCATTGACATTCTTCTGAATGCAGGTTTTGCCATAAAGAGGGACAAGGTGAAAGGTCCTACCACAGAGATCCAGTTCCTGGGAGTGCGGTGGCAGGATGGACGTCAAGACATTCCAGTGGATGTGGTAAATAGAGTCTCTACTGTGCCGGGTTGAGGCAGCCCCCTCTCTCCCCACCACGGGCAGGAATAAAACACTCAGACAAACGGATTGCAAAAGTGATGAAAGTTTAAATAGAAAGCAGTGAATGTTACAGAGAACCCAAAGCGCAGTGACAAAGAAAGATCCCAAAGCAAACCCAGAGGCATCCCATTCCCACCTGAGGGTACACCCGAGACCCTCAGGGCTCCTTCTTCCCCCTCCCTCTGCTGGGCTAGTCTCAGCTGGCCAGGCCTGAGACTGCCCATCCCCCCGTGGCCTTGGGCCTAGCCAGGCCCAAAGCCAGGAGACATCTCCCCCAGTTACCGGCTGGCGGAGGAGGAAGAAAAGAGAAAGTGCTAGACTCCGCACTGGATCTTATAGTGGTGCAAAGAATTATGGTAGGAAATACACAATTTCCTGTGTCCATCCCTCTGGGCTGGACTTCTGGACACAGGAAGTGAACACACCAGGGGGGCACCCAGCTCAAACTGCAACATGCCACCCCTGTATTTCATACCATAATCTCTGCACCTAAACACATCATCAAATCAGAAATCTTCTGATGACATGTCCGGCGAAGTCCACATCTTCATCTGGGCGTCCACTCAAACAGACTCTCATTTAGGCTCAAGTGTCAGTCCATTCCAGTCCTTCTCCTCTCATCTAACGGAACCTCCCGCGATGCAGAGTTCACTCTTCTGGGGTGCAAGCTCTTCATGGATCCGTTGGACATCCTGGTCACCTGGAAAGAACCTCACAACTTCTCAACCAAACCATCATTCCCATTTCTATCCACTCAGCGGCATATTTCCACCCCTGGGGCAAGTCAGCCAGAACAATCAGGCTCTGCTGCTTTTCCACCCCTCCAGGAAATAGCACGCTGAGCCTCTCTCAACAGTGCACGGACCTATCCAAGCCCAGTGCTGACCGCTTCCAGCCGCGGCCCGAGGCTCCACAGACGCATGCCACAGGTACACCGCCCCTCCACTGGGCGTTCGCGTACCGCAGATGTGGCAGCTCCAAGTACACAGCCCCACCCCGGGAGAGGGAGGGGCTGCTCCACAACCTGCTGAGAAGAAGGAAGGTGGAGCCAGGTGCTAGGCGCCATTTTCAGAACTCGTCCGAAAACGTCGGGGAAGAGAACAGGGCTGGCCCCGCCGCCGCTCCGAGTGCACGGCCCGAGCCGCCGCCGCCGCTCTGAGCGCACGGCTCGGCCCTCAGCCGCCGCAACCCGAGCATACAGCAGGGCTCCAGCCACCTCTACCGCCGCGGTACAGAATCAAAATCGCCTCCACCCCTTGGGCATTCAAACGGCTCCTCCAGAGAAAGCCATAAACGCGTCCCCAGGGCCCTTGAGAACAGCTTTCGAACTGAGTTCCCGTTCGCCCTTCCTGGGTATCGGGAGCCGGGCTCGCCCGCTCCGCCGCGTCTGGCCCTACCCCGCAGCGAGAACGGACCTGACTTTGATCTGCTCTCCGCTGCCCCCTCCGCCACTTCACCCCCCGCCGCTTCTGCCGCTCCGCAGAGAGTAAAGGTGGAGGAGGGGCAGGTCCCGCATTCTTAAGCGATGCCCCAGTTCTGATGGTTAAGAGCCACCCCTGCTTGAAATAGCAGGAGGGGCTCCGTGCCACCGGCCACGCACCAAGTGTCCCCCGGCAATCCACGAGAACTCACACAATCGCCCCAACAACAACACTTTGAGCCCCAACTGCCAGAAAACCAGAACGACACCCAGAACTAAATTTAAACTCTCTTATCTTTTGCAATCCGATCTGCAGAATGCACACAATAAACTCCTCTCCTGCCTGGCTCGCCAAGAATGTGGTGGGTTCAGAGGCAGACCCCCTCCCCACAACAACCATCCTCTGCTACCAAGAATGTGCTGGGTTGAGGCAGCCCCCTCTCTCCCCACCACGGGCAGGAATAAAACACTCAGACAAACGGATTGCAAAAGTGATGAAAGTTTAAATAGAAAGCGGTGAATGTTACAGAGAACCCAAAGCGCAGTGACAAAGAGAGATCCCAAAGCAAACCCAGAGGCATCCCATCCCCACCTGAGGGTACACCCGAGACCCTCAGGGCTCCTTCTTCCCCCTCCCTCTGCTGGGCTAGTCTCAGCTGGCCAGGCCTGAGACTGCCCATCCCCCCGTGGCCTTGGGCCTAGCCAGGCCCAAGGCCAGGAGACATCTCCCCCAGTTACCGGCTGGCGGAGGAGGAAGAAAAGAGAAAGTGCTAGACTCCGCACTGGATCTTATAGTGGTGCAAAGAATTATGGTAGGAAATACGCAATTTCCTGTGTCCATCCCTCTGGGCTGGACTTCTGGACACAGGAAGTGAACACACCAGGGGGGCACCCAGCTCAAACTGCAAATCCCACTAACAAGCAAGAAACACGGCTGCAGGTGACAATGGTCCAACCTGGTGCTTGTGGCAAAAAGCTCCAGGTGAGACACGTGGACGACCTCTTGGTTTCTGGAGTCGAGGTTACAGAGGTTCAGAGGCTAATTACACTCCAACAGAGAAAGAGATTCTAGCTGCCTATGAAGGAGTAAAAGCAGCTTCTGAAGTGATTGGAAGTGAATCACAACGTCTCTTAGCTCCTATTCTACCAGTTTTGAAGTGGATGTTCAAAGGCAAAGGTTCCACACCACATCATGCCACAGATTCCACCTGGTCCAAGTGGATGGCTCTGATAACACAGAGAGCTCGAATGGGAAATCTTGAAAGGCCTGGTCTGGTGGAGGTGATCTCAAGTTGGCCTGAAGATACCAACTGTGCTAAACCTCCAGAGGAGGGAGTAACTCGTGCTGGGGAAGCTCCTCCTTACAATGACCTTTCAGATGATGAAAAGAAATATGCTTTGTTCACAGACGGTTCCTGTCGTCTCGTCAGGAATGAGCGAAGGTGGAAGTCTGCAGTGTGGAGTCCAACACACCGAGTTGCAGAGGCGAGGGATGGAGAAGGAGAATCCAGTCAGTTTGCAGAGGTAAAAGCTGTCCAGCTAGCTCTCGACGTAGCTGAACGTGCGAAGTGGCCAAAGCTCTATCTCTACACTGACTCATGGATGGTGGCCAATGCTCTATGGGGTTGGCTAAAGAACTGGAAAAAGAATGGTTGGCAGAGGAGAGGAAAACCCATTTGGGCAGCCGACCTGTGGCAAGACATTGCTGATTGAGTCGAGAGAATTCCAGTGAAGGTGAGACACATTGATGCTCACATTCCTAAGAGCAAAGCTACTGAGGAACAGCAACACAACCATCAGGCAGATTTAGCTGCAAGAGTTTCTCAAGTAGACAAGGACTCTGATCTTGATCTCGACTGGAAACACCGAGGTGAGATATTCTTGGCTCGGTGGGCTCACGATTCGTCAGGACATCAAGGCAGACATGCAACATACCAATGGGCTCGTGACAGATCCATAGACATTTCCATGGATGCCATCACACAAGTCATCCATGACTGTGACATTTGTGCTGCTCTTAAGCAGGCAAAGCGGATTGAGCCCTTGTGGTATGGTGACAGATGGTCCAAGCACAGGTATGGTGAAGCTTGGCAGATTGACTACAGCGCTCTACCACGTTCTCGTTCTGGTAAGCAATACGTGCTTACTATGGTAGAGGCGAACACTGGATGGCTGGAAACTTACGCAGTTCCACATGCAACTGCACGCAACACCATTCTCGGTCTGGAGAGACAGATCCTGTGGAGACACGGAACTCCAGAGAGGATTGAGTCAGACAACGGAACTCATTTCAAGAATAACCTTGTAAAGAGCTGGGCAAAAGAGCACGGAATTGAGTGGATATTTCATATTCCTTACTATGCACCAGCTGCAGGGAAGATTGAATGCTACAACGGTTTGTTGAAGACCACTCTCAAAGCCATGGGAGGTGGATCTTTGAAAAACTGGGAGAAACATTTAGCACAAGCAACCTGGCTGGTGAATAGTAGAGGTTCAGTGAACCGAGCTGGACCGGCACGTTCAGATCTGCTACAGAAAGCAGAAGGTGATAGAGTTCCTGTTGTTAGAGAAAAGAATCTGTTAGGTAAAACTGTTTGGGTATTTTCACCCTTAGGGGAGGCTAAACCTGTCCGAGGGGTGGTTTCAGCAGAAGGTCTGGGTCACACTCATTGGGTGATGCAAGAGAATGGTGAAATTCAGTGTATTCCACAAAGAAATTTAACTTTAGCTGAAGGAGTTTAATTTCAGACTGTTGTACAGCTATATCGCGCCCAAGGGAAGAATCCCTGAGGAATCTACGGTGCACGAACCCAGAGAACCCTGAGAGCCCTGAGTCAACTGAGAGTCCCTGTGTTCCTGTTTCACTTTTCTTCGGCTCGTCTGCGGAGAAACAAACTGTTTTCCATTTTCTTATTTCCTGACTTTCTTGGACTTCTGAATCACCTACATCTGAGTATAGCCGGAATGGACTATGAACTTTACTTACGAACTGTAAATATTTTCCTGGATTGGATAGACAGTACAAGCGGCCAATGAAATTGTTTAGAAGTGGTGGACTGTGAATTGGGGTATTATGAGGAGACATACAGGGTTCCAATGTTCCTTTGCTTATTAATTCATCTATGATAGGTTTCAGACCCTTTCTTCCTTCTTATGGTATGGGATATTATTTGATCCATATAGGATTACCTGGGTCTGTTATTTGAATTTTTATTGGATCCATATCAATTTTTCCTCTACTCCCATATTTATACCAAACTTCTGGACTTATATCCTTTTCATATTCTCAGTTAATTTATATAATCGAATGTTCAAACCATTTCCCTGACTTTCTAGATTCAGTTTCAATTTTATAATTAAATCTCTTCCCAAGAGATTGTATTCAGCCTCTGGAACAACTAAGAAGTCATTTAGACAAATCCTTTTTTCAGATTCTATTTCTATAATTTCAAGCAGTGACACCTTAAAAGGTTCCCCTTTAGCTCCAATTACTGTTGCTGGATTTTTTCCCCTTCTCAACCCCCTTAGGAATTTTCTGTGTAGTCGATTTTTCTGCTCCTGTATCTACCAAAAAGGTAATTTCCTCCTTCTGGGGACCTACCAATAACTTTATCAAGGGCTCGTTTGATGTTCTTGTCCCCAAAATATACAGCCCCTGACACCCCTAATCTTCCTTTAAACACTTTCTCATCTCTCTCCTTTTGTCTACAGTTTCTCTGGATATGTCCCTTCTTATTGCAGTAATAGCAAATGGGGGCTTCGTTTTTCTGAACCCTGTTATCTCGTTTCCACTCCTTTGTTGTTTCCTGTGGTTTCTGACTCTCTCTTACAGCAGTTACAAACAGTTTAGCTTTTGATTTTTGTTTCACTTCATCCCTCCATACATATACCTTCTGAGCTTCCCATAGTAACTCCTCTAATCCCCTGTCTTGCCAGTCTTCAATTTTTTCCAATTTCTTCCTAATATCTCCCCATGATTTTGCTACAAACTGTATCCTGATAAGGGTCACTGCAGCTGGGATCTATTCCAGAATACATCTGCAAGCTTTTCTTCAATCTTTCCATCCACTCAATAGGAGATTCATCTCTCTTCTGTTTTTCACTAAAGGCTTTATCAAAATTCTGTCCTCTACGAACAGCTTCCCTAATTCCTTGTATTATTATAGTTCTCAGGTCACTCATATTCTGTCTCCCTTGGGGCTGCTGATGGTCCCACCCAGGATCCTGATTAGGCCACTTCTGATATCCTGGTGGCCCCCCCTGATTCTGCCTCTTCCATATTCTCATCCCAGCCTGTCTGATCATGTTTCTCTCCTCTGCAGTGAATAAAATACTCAAAATAGACTGCATCTCTTTCCAAGTATATGTATTAGGGCCCAAAAATTGATCCAGCCTCTCAGCTACACCTAAGGGATCATCTAACAAGGTACCCATCCCTTTCTTGAAACTGCGAACATCTGATGTACTGAGAGGTACCGTCACAAACCCTATTCCTCCCTGGTTTCCTCCCATAGGCACTTCCCGTAATGGATGTAACCCTACATTGTCCTCTTCATTCCTGTCATTCCTAGCCCTACCTCTTGTTTGGGGAAGTGAAGGAGGAGGAGGAGGAGGAGGATGATTTGGGGGATCTGAACCCCTATTCTGGTGAGAAGGTGGTGGTAAGTTATCCAAGGGTTCCCATTTCCCCTTCTCCTTTTCTTTGTCCTTATCCTCAGTTTTTAATGCTAGTATTGGAACAGAAGAAGGCTGTGAAGCCCTAATCCAAATGTCAGCATATTCACTCTCTTCTTGATTAAAAGGCTTTTTAGAGTTCACATGTAAATTTAAGGCTTGGCAAATCCAATCCTCAAAAGATCCAAAGATAGGCCAAAACACATGTGGTCTTAATGGTTCTTTTGGCCATACCTCCATACAGTAGTGAATAATTTTTTCCTTTGATTTCCCTTTTCTCAGTCCATCGTACTCCCAATATTGAATGAGGATCCCTAACAGACTCTCTGGAGGAATAGAAGGTAAAGTCTTCTCTCCGTCCTACTTTGATGACTTACTCTTCTTTTGTCCCATTTTCTCCTGGCTACCACAAATATTTATGCAAGTGAAATAATCCAAATGATTCCTATTCATGAATACTATTCCTTACTGCCACAAATATTCATGCAAGTGGAACAGTCCAAATAATTCCTACTCGTGAATACTATCAATTCACCTCCTGGCTATCACAACTATCCTACACCACACCAGATCCACCGCGCCTCCCCCCTCACAGACCCTGAAACAGCGGAACTCAAACGTTCAAACTAACATAACCGAATACTAATGCAGCCGAATCTTCCCCCCCCCCAGCGGTATTCTCACCACCATCATTGTTGTCGCTTGGATCTCATATACAAAGTTTTACAGGGTGCACGTATTCCAATTGGACAACAAACAACAAAACAACAACAAAAAATAAATCTTTGCTTGCTTTTATTTGAGTTCTGATCATGCTGACCTTTTCGTCTTCTGACTACAATGAAGCCACTGCAAATGCGATGGGGCGCCCCTTCATTTGGAGTTCAAAAGACGTGGAGGTTCAGATGATTTCCCGGCCAATGCACCATTTGTTATAGACCGGCACGTTCAGATCTGCTACAGAAAGCAGAAGGTGATAGAGTTCCTGTTGTTAGAGAAAAGAATCTGTTAGGTAAAACTGTTTGGGTATTTTCACCCTTAGGGGAGGCTAAACCTGTCCGAGGGGTGGTTTCAGCAGAAGGTCTGGGTCACACTCATTGGGTGATGCAAGAGAATGGTGAAATTCAGTGTATTCCACAAAGAAATTTAACTTTAGCTGAAGGAGTTTAATTTCAGACTGTTGTACAGCTACATCGCGCCCAAGGGAAGAATCCCTGACGAATCTATGGTGCACAAACCCTGAGAACCCTGAGAGCCCTGAGTCAACTGAGAGTCCCTGTGTTCCTGTTTCCCTTTTCTTCGCTTTGTCTGCGGAGAGACAAACTGTTTTCCATTATTCTTACTTTTCTGATTGTCTTGGACTTCTGAATCATCTACATCTGTGTATAGCCGGAATGGACTATGAACTTTACTTACGAACTGTAAATATTGTTTCAGATTGGATGGACAGTATGAACAGCCTTTGAAACTGTTTAGAAGGGGTGGACTGTGACCATTTGAGGCTGTGCCTTTAAGAAAGACAGTGTTGGGAACACTGGCTGAATGTTTTTGTATCAAAATGAAAACATGATATTCTAAAACGAATTTCATTGGTGGATGGGCAGAATGCAACTTTAAGTTGTAGGGGAGTTGGAATTTTTGCTCAGTTTGGGTTGGGTTCTCAGTTTGGCCTGTTCTGCCTGCCTGCTTCTCAGCGAACTAGCTGGAGCTGACCTTGAGATAACCAAAACTAATCCTGCATGTGCTTTTGAAGCCTAATAACATCTCTTTTCCTTAATAACTCCCTTTCCTTCTCTTTCTAACCCCTTTTTGGGAAAAAAGGGAGGTGGGGGGGAGAGGGGCTTACAGGGAGGGAAACCCTCCTCTCGAGGAGGGAATTTTGTTGTGTTATTTTTCTTTGCTATATATCTCTGTATATATATTGTAAATACTGTATATACTGTGTTATATATAACCTGCTTTCAATATATGCTTGTAAATATAGCTTTGCTCCTCCGACTGAGTTTAGCTGTGGTTTCTTACTCTGTGGGGGAGGGAGAGCTAGGCCTTCTCTCAGTCCTCCACATTATTGGTGCCAATATGCAGGGAGATAGGGAGGACCACCAACAGAACCTTCACCTTGGGCTTCCGGACGGCAAACTTCAGCCTCTTTAAGAAACTTATTTGTAAAGTTCCCAGGGTATCAACCCTCATGAACCGAGGGGTCCAGGAGGGTTGGACCTACTTCAAACAGGAGCTCTTCAAGGCACAGGAACTGGCAGTTCCCATGTGCCAAAAGATGAGCCGGTGGGGAAGGCGACTGGCCTAGATGAGCAAGCAGCTCCTGGAGGATTTAAGGGGAAAAAAGAGGCTGTATCACCTTTGGAAGGAGGGGAGGACTTCTCGAGGTATGTTCAAGGAAGTTGTTAGATTATGTAGGAATAAAATTAGAGAGGCAAAGGCCCTCTTGGAACTTAAGCTGGCCACCTCTGTCAAAGATAATAAAAAGCAATTTTACAAATATATCAACGCTAAAAAGAAGGGCAAGAAGAACCCCCACTCCTTATTGGACCTGGAGGGGAACACTGTGACTGAAGACGAGGAAAAGGCTGAGGTCCTGAACACCTTCTTTACCTCAATGTTTGTGGTGGTTTGAAAGGAAAGGCTCTGCTTTCCCTCCCCCACTGAGAAAGAAACCGCAGCTAAAACTCAGTCGGAGAAATGAGAGTATATTTTATAAGGAAACAGATTATATGTAACACAACAAATACAGGTATTTTACAATATATACAGGAATATACAGCAAATAAACACAGTCAGAAACCAGACCCCCAACAGAGGGGGCTTCCCCCTGTGCCCCCTTCACCCCCCTACCTCCCTTCTCCCCCAAAGAGGTAGAAGAAGAGAAAAAAGGAGGGGTTAGCACAGCATAGGCCTAAGCATAGGGAGTTAGTTAGTTCTTATCTCTTGGCAAGAAGCCCAGAAGCAGATCCAGCCGAAAGGGACAGCGAAGAAAGGAAGACTGAGAGAAAGTCCCAGCTGCGCTGGGTCCAATCTCACCTCCCACAATCCTACCAATGAAATTCGTTTAGAATACCAAAATATTTTATAAACATTTAGCCAGTGTGCCCCTTTCTTAAAGGCACCGCATCAAACGGTCACAATGTTTAACAGCAAGGCAGGAGTTCAGGACGAGTGGCCTCCTGAGCTGGGTAATAGGGTCGGGGAGCAGTGTAATGCCCCGGAAATCCATGAGGAATTAGTTCGGGACCTGCTGAGCCACTTGGACACTCACAAGTCCATGGGACCAGATGGGATCCATCCTAGGGTGCTGAGAGAGCTGGCAGATGAGCTGGCCAAGCCGCTCTCCATCATTTTCCTCCAGTCCTGGCTCACTGGAGAGGTCCCAGATGACTGGAAACTGGCCAATGTGGTCCCCATCCACAAGAAGGGTTGGATGCAGGAACCCAGAAACTACAGGCCAGTGAGCCTGACCTCAGTGCCAGGGAAAGTGATGGAGCAGATTCTCCTGGCAGCAATAACTGCGCACCTGAAGGATGGCCAAGGGCTCGGGTCCAGCCAACATGGATTTAGGAAGGGCAGGTCCTGCCTCTCCAACCTGATCTCCTTCTATGATCAGGCGACCCGTCTGGTGGACGTGGGGGAGGCCTGTGGATGTGGTCTACCTGGACTTCAGCAAGGCCTTTGTGGTGGGTTGAAAGGAAAGGCTCCGCTTTCCCTCCCCCACTGACATTGCGCCCAAAGGAAGAATCCCTGAGGAATCTATGGTGCACAAACCCTGAGAACCCTGAGAGCTCTGAGTCAATTGAGAGTCCCTGTATCCCTGTTTCCCTTTTCTTTGCTTCATCTGCGGAGAGACAAACTGTTTTCCATTTTCTTATTTCCTGATTTTCTTGGACTTCTGAATCATCTACATCTGAGTATAGCCGGAATGGACTATGAACTTTGCTTGCAAACTGTAAATATTGTTTCAGATTGGATGGACAGTACGAACAGCCAATGAAATTGTTTAGAAGGGGTGGACTGTGACCGTTTGAGGCCTTGCCTCTAAGAAAGGGACAGTGCTGGGACACTCTGGGTGAATATTTTGTAAATATTGATATTCTAAACGAATTTTGTTGGTAGATTGGTAGAATGCAGCTTTAAGTTTTAGTGCAGTTAGAATCTTGTTCAGTGTGTGGGTGTTCCTCTTCGCCCTCCCTTTCCAGCCTGTCTGCTTCTGGGCTCCTAGCCAGAAGGACCTTGGACAAGATAAGCACTAATCCTGCACTAATATTGAAGGCATACTAAAATTCTTCTTTCTTAATAACTACCTTTTTCCCTCTCTAACCCTCTTTGGGAAAAAAGGGAGGTAAGGGTAGAGAAGGGGGTACAGGGGGGAACCCCCCTCTGTCCGGAGGAGGGGGTCTTGTTCCTGTATCTCTCTTTGCTATATATTTCTGTATATATATTGTAAATACTGTATATATTGTGTACATATCCTGCATTTTCCCATTGCTTGTAAAATACAGCATTCCCTTTGCTTTTCCAGCTGAGTTAGCTGTGGTTTTTTCCTTCTTAGTGGGGGAGGGAAAGCTGGGCCTTCTCTCTCAACCCACCACAATTTCTAATATTCTTTCTTTTTATTGATACCCACCCCCCTTAGTGTAATCAAATTTGTCGTCCCCTATTGACAAAGTTGCTCAGCCTTGTTTAACAAAATTGATGAGAATGCAGATTGATAAGTGTGAGTTTCTGAAAGCATTGAAACAAGATGGAGTGAAAGAGGAATGTAAAGATGAGAATCATGCTGGGCAAAAGAAGGTAGTTTTGCTCATATGTATTATAGATCTATCAGTGACAGTTCTCAGATTGAACATAAACTTTTAATTTGTTTGTAAACAGCTGTTAAGTCATGGTCTTGATCTTTAAATGAAGGAATTACCTTTTCATGAATTTTAAAAAATTTGCTACAAGTACTACTTTTTTCCCCAGTGCTTCTTAGTAGTTACTTTTTTTTTCCTTCAGTGTCTCTTCATACATGTTAGACACAGATGTGCCTGAGTTAGTAGCAACAATAAAAAGAATAAATCTTAGTACACTAACCTAATCTTTGTGGAGGGCAATGTTTTACACCTTGATCGTTAGTTATCCTACAAAACAATTAATGGAAAAACTTGGTTCTGCTTCTCAAACCAGTTCCTTTCTAATTTGAGTGTTTAGATAGCCAGTAGTTCTCTGTTCTTGATCTAGTTTGATTTATGCATGTATAAAGAACTTGGGTTTACTTCCTAATTGAGAACTTGGAGGCCTATACTGTGTATCACAGTATCACAGTATCACAGTATCACAGTAAGGAAGGTTGGAAGAGACCCCAAGGATCATTGAGTCCAACCTGTTCCAACAGACCTCACAACTAGATCATGGCACCAAGTGCCACGTCCAATCTCCCCTTGAACACCTCCAGGGACGGCGACTCCACCACCTCCCTGGGCAGCCCATTCCAATGACGAATGACTCGCTCAGTAAAGAACTTTTTCCTCACCTTGAGTCTAAACCTCCCCTGGCACAACTTGAGACTGTGTCCCCTTGTTCTGGTGCTGGTTGCCTGGGAGAAGAGACCAACCCCCTCCTGTCTACAACCACCGTTCAGGTAGTTGTAGAGGGCAATGAGGTCACCTCTGATCCTTCTCTTCTCCAGGCTAAACAATCCCAGCTCACTCAGCCTCTCCTCATAGGGCTTGTTCTCAAGGCCTCTCACCAGCCTTGTTGCCCTTCTCTGGACACATTCAAGTGTCTCGATGTCCTTCTTAAACTGAGGGGCCCAGAACTGGACACAGTACTCAAGGTGTGGCCTAACCAATGCAGAGTACAGGGGCACAATGACCTCCCTGCTCCTGCTGGCCACACTATTCCTAATACAGGCCAGGATGCCATTAGCCCTCTTGGCCACCTGGGCACACTGCTGGCTCATGTTTAGGCGGGTGTCAATCAGCACCCCCAGGTCCCTCTCTGTTTGGCAGCTCTCCAGCCACTCTGACCCCAGCCTGTAGCTCTGCATGGGGTTGCCGTGGCCAAAGTGCAGCACCCGGCACTTGGACTTATTAAATGCCATCCCATTGGACTCTGCCCATCTGTCCAGTCGGTCAAGGTCCCTCTGCAGAGCCTTTCTACCCTCTAACTGACTAACATCTGTTCCCAACTAGTCAGTCATCTGCAAACTTGCTGATGACTGACTCAACCCCCTCATCCATATCATCAATGAAGATGTTAAAGAGGATGGGGCCCAGCACTGATCCCTGGGGGACGCCACTGGTGACTGGCCGCCAGCCGGATGTGGCACCATTCACCACCACTCTCTGGGCTCGGCCCTCCAGCCAGTTCCTAACCCAGCACAGAGTGTTGTGGTCCAAACCACGAGCTGACAGCTTAGCCAGCAGTTTACTGTGGGGGACGGTGTCAAAGGCCTTGCTGAAGTCCAGGTAGACTACATCCTCAGGCCTCCCCACATCCACCAGACGGGTCACCTGATCATAGAAGGAGATCAGGTTGGAGAGGCAGGACCTGCCCTTCCTAAATCCATGTTGGCTGGACCTGAGCCCTTGGCCATCCTTCAGGTGCACAGTTATTGCCGCCAGGATAATCTGTTCCATCACTTTCCCTGGCACTGAGGTCAGACTCACTGGTCTGTAGTTTCCAGGTTCCTCCATCCATCCCTTCTTGTGGATGGGGACCACATTGGCCAGTTTCCAGTCATCTGGGACCTCTCCAGTGAGCCAGGACTGGAGGAAAATGATGGAGAGCGGCTTGGCCAGCTCATCTGCCAGCTCTCTCAGCACCCTAGGATGGATCCCATCCGGTCCCATGGACTTATGGGTGTCCAAGTGGCTCAGCAGGTCCCGAAGTAATTCCTCATGGATTTCTGGGGCATTACACTGCTCCCCGACCCTATTACCCAACTCAGGAGGCCACTCATCCTGGACTCCTACCTTGCTGTTAAACATCGAGGCAAAGAAGGCGTTCAGGACCTCAGCCTTTTCCTCATCTTCGGTCACCATGTTCCCCTCCAGGTCCAGTAAGGAGTGGAGGTTCTTCTTGCCCTTCTTTTTAGCGTTGATATATTTGTAAAATTGCTTTTTATTATCTTTCACAGAGGTGGCCAGTTTCAGTTCCAACTGGGCCTTTGCCTCTCTAATTTTATTCCTACATAATCTAACCACTTCCTTAAACATACCTCGAGAAGCCTTCCCCTCCTTCCAAAGGTGATACAGCCTCTTTTTTTCCTTTAAATCCTTCAGGAGCTGCTTGTCCATCCAGGCCGGTTGCCTTCCCCGCCGGCTCATCTTTCGGCACATGGGGACCGCCAGTTCCTGTGCCTTCAAGAGCTCCTGTTTGAAGTAGGTCCAACCCTCCTGGACCCCTCGGTTCATGAGGGTTGGTACCCAGGGAACTTTACAAATAAGTTTCTTAAAGAGGCTGAAGTTTGCCCTCTGGAAGTCCAAGGTGAAGGTTCTGTTGGTACTCCTCCCTATCTCCCTGCAGATTGAAAACTTCACTATCTCGTGGTCACTGCACCCTAGGCATCCTCCCACGATCACATCTCCCACTAGCCCTTCCCTATTGGAGAGCAGCAAGTCAAGCAGAGCCTGTCCCCTGGTAGGCTCACTTATGTGTAAGTTTTCTTTCAATCAGGATCAGTTTATGCAGTGCTTAGCTGGCACCTGAGAATATTTTTGTCAGTGCTACCAGCCACCTACAAGCCATAAGCATAGTTATCATACATAGTCCAAGTGAAGGTAAGTAATATATTCTTCAGGATGAGATTATTAAAATCCAATGTTTACTGTAAATGAGTGATTTAAAGTGTAAACAAAAAGAAGGTACAAGTTACAAATCAACCAGACAAATAAAATTAGTGATTTTGAGGAAATCAGATTCAGAGACATGAAAAAAGAAACAGTGCCAGTATGCATTGCTCATAAAAGTAAGCTTGCCTTTTCTGACACTGTTCCTATTTCAGATGAAATAAACTTTACTGTAATGGGACTGTGTGGGAATGCCAGTGATGAGCAGTGTGAGCAATCTGGCAGTGTAGGCCTAGAGCCTGACATGGTGGTAGGCCATGCTCAGCATAAGTGCAGAGCCAGCTGTCAGTATGCCAAAACAGTGCTGTGCCTGCAGCACTGTAACTAAAACAAGACGCTGGTAGCTAGAAACATAGCAAGTTATCTTGGGACAACAGGACATGCACCTGCATCAACAAACCTCGCGTGTCATCAGTAGTTGGACCAATAATCTATAAGAGTGTGATGTGTGGTCACTCATAGGGAACCAATGAGTCCATGCCGACAAGGCACACCAAGTTTATATAAGTTGTGGTTTCCCTTGCTATGCACTTCTTCTTCTGCCTGTCCTATCTCTTCTCCTTTCATGCTTTACTTTGTTGTGCTATACTCTCACCATAGGCCTGCGCCATAGGCCTGCAATACTGGACCAATAAAGGATCAGTACCCGATCATATTGGTCAGCTGTATTGATTCCAATCATCATCTCTGTTGCTGCTAAATCTGGCTAAAGGACTGTACAACTTATCTGTATGTGTCAATCGTAAAAGATCTGCATCTATCCATTAGGCATTTTATGGCTGAGCACCCTGAGATGGGTGTTGCAGATAATGCTGTTCATGTGTGGTTAAGAAATACATGACATTTTGATTTAAGATTAAAAGGATCTTGGGAAGCACTCTCTTCAGCTTCAGAATTCTGATCAGGACAAGTTGCTCAAGGCCTCATCCAACCTGGCCTCAAGTACCTTTAGGGAGGGGGCATCAACGACCTCCCTGGGCAACCTGTACTGTGTCCAGTTCTGGGCCCCTCAGTTTAAGAAGGACATCGAGACACTTGAACATGTCCAGAGAAGGGCAACAAGGCTGGTGAGAGGCCTTGAGCACAAGACCTATGAGGAGAGGCTGAGGGAGCTGGGATTGTTTAGCCTGGAGAAGAGGAGGCTCAGGGGAGACCTCATCACCTTCTACAGCTGCCTGAAAGGTGGTTGTAGCCAGGAAGGGGTTGGTATCTTCTCCCAGGCAACCGGCACCAGAACAAGGGGACACAGTCTCAAGCTGCACCAGGGGAGGTTTAGACTCGAAGTGAGGAGGAAGTTCTTCACTGAGCGAGTCGTTCATCATTGGAATGGGCTGCCCAGGGAGGTGGTGGAGTCACCGTCCCTGGAGGTGTTCAAGGGGAGATTGGACATGACACTTGGTGCCATGGTCTAGTCATGAGGTCTGTGGAGACAGGTTGGACTCAATGATCCTTGGGGTCTCTTCCAACCTTAGTTATACTGTGATACTGTGATACTGCAACCTGTTCAGGGTCTCACCACCCTTGCTGTAAAGAATTTCTTTCTAATATCTATTCTAAATCTGCCCTCATCAAGCTTCAATCTATTCCCTCTCATACTGTGATGATTAAAGATATCAAATATGATTTAAGGAAAAAATAAATAATATTTTTTTATTTATTAATAACAAGAAGGACTAGTTGGACGAGCAAGGGAATTATAGGCCTGTCAGCCTGACCTCAGTGCCAGGCAAGATTATGGAACAGGCCATCTTGAGTGCAATCACACAGCACTTACAGGATGGCCAAGGAATCAGGCCCAGCCAGCATGGATTTCGGAAGGGCAGGTCCTGCCTGACCAACCTGATCTCCTTCTATGATCAGGTGACCCGCCTGGTGGATGTGGGGAGGCCTGTGGATGTAGTCTACCTGGGCTTCAGCAAGGCCTTTGACACCGTCCCCCACAGCAAACTCCTGGCCAAGCTGTCAGCCCATGGCTTGGATGGGAGCACACTGCGATGGGTTAGGAACTGGCTGGAGGGCCGAGCCCAGAGAGTGGTGGTGAATGGTGCCACATGCAGCTGGCAGCCAGTCACTAGTGGTGTGCCCCAAGGATCAGTGATGGTCCCCATGCTCTTTAACATCTTTATTGATGATCTGGATGAGGACATTGAGTCCATCATCAGTAAATTTGCTGATGACACCAAGCTGAGGGCAGGTGTTGATCTGCTGGAGGGTAGAGAGGCTCTGCAGAGGGACCTCGACAGGCTGGACAGATGGGCAGAGTCCAACGGCATGAGATTTAACACATCCAAGTGCCGGGTTCTGTACTTTGCCCACAACAACCCCCTGCAGTGCTACAGGCTGGGGTCAGAGTGGCTGGAGAACGGCAAGGCAGAGAGGGACCTGGGGGTGCTGGTCGATGGTAGGCTGAACATGAGCCTGCCGTGTGCCCAGGCAGCCAGGAGGGCCAATGGCATCCTGGCCTGTATCAGAAACAGTGTGGCCAGCGGGAGCAGGGAGGTGATTCTGCCCCTGTACGCTGCACTGGTTAGGCCACACCTTGAGTACTGTGTCCAGTTCTGGGCCCCTCAGTTTGGGAAGGATGTTGACTTGCTGGAACGTGTCCATAGTGTGGCAATGCCAGCAACGAGCAGTGTGAGCAATCTGGCAGTGTAGGACTAGAGCCTGAATTGGTCGTAGGCCATGCTCAGCATAAGTGCAGAGCCAGCTAGCAGTGTAGCAAAACAGTGCTGTGCCTGCAGCATGTAACTAAAGCAGGACACTGGTAGCTATAAACACAGAACGTTATCTTGGAACAACAGGACACGCACCTGCATCAACAACCTCGCATGTCATTAGTAGTTGGACCAATAATCTATAATAGTGCGATGTGTGGTAACTCGTGGGAACCAATGAAGCTATGCCAACGAGGCTCTCTGAGTTTATATAAGTTGTAGAAGTTCCCTTGGTACGCACTTTCCTTTCCCTTCTTCTTTGCTTTAGTTTACTGTGCTATACTCACTATGCTCGCACTATAGTCCTACAATACTGGAACAATAAAGGAACAATACTTGATCATATTGGTCGTGTGTATTGTCTCCAGTCTCCGTTGTGTTACCTGGCGCCCAAACTCCTGATTTGGGATCCTCGGAGTACGGTGCTGCTCGACTCAGAATAAGAGGTACGTTCCGAGCGATACGGAAAGCCGGTCGAACCAGCACTGCCCTGGTGCTGACAATATAAGCAGCGCATGCTCAGAAAAGGAAGTGAATCACACCAGGGCCCGGTGAGCGGCTGGGGAGCGGCATAGGGAACTCCATGAAACATAAGAGGCTGTGCTAAACGCCCTCCAAACTATCCTCTCCGTGAGAGGTATTGCTGACGATTCTGGGATTTTAAAAGGGCTATTAGCCTGGGCCCAGAATCATGATTTTATCCCCACAGCAACCAAAGCTTTTACTTCCGAAGCATGGGACAAAATTGGAGCCCAGCTGTGGGATGAGGTGCTAAATAGTTAAAAAGAAGCTTTTTGCTATAGCACCGTGTGGCGAACCGTCAAGAACTGTCACAGACCTAATCATTTTACTCCGGATTGTCGTAGGCAGGGAAACTGCTCCCGCAGCGCAAGTACATCCCCCGCGACCACACCAAACCAGGGTGCTTGGACTGCCCCACCCCTTGCAGCCACCTCTGGCAGCGGAGAGCAGTGGATATCACTGTTGAATTCACAAAACATTGTCGAGTCAAATCAGCACAGCCCTCTGGGTCACAGACCCTGTGCTCTGTAAATTGGCAGATCGTCTACCTCTAGACAGGGCATCCTTATAATTCCTGGTTCAATAGATTCTGATTATGACTGGGCTATGAAAATTATGCTCTATACCATTACCCCTCCTGTTAGCACTCCTGTTGGCACCAAAATTGCTCAGCTAATACCATTTGAGTCCCGAGTGCCTAAAACTTCTAACAGGATTCGATGGTGAGAAGGCTTTGGTTCCACCAGTATGCCTAATATCTCGTTGGCCCTAGAAATCCAAAAGGGAAAACTGGAACAGATTGTAACTGTCAGACACCCTTGTGGACAAACTGTACAATCTTTAATGATTGTGGATACTGGAGACAATGTCACTGTTATACCTCATCATAAATGGAATGGTCACTAGCCATTGCTCATGGCAAATGCTGAAGTCATGGGTTTAAAAGGTATCCAAACAACCTGCGTTAGCAAAGAGACAGTGCAATTAACCTTTAACTACGTCAAATCAATCACTGTAAGACCGTACGTGTTAACCCTTCCAGTTGCTGTAATGGGCTGAGATGCCTTAAGTTAGCTAGGAGCAAAACTCGTTACTGTTCCTTTTCTGTAGCAGCTACTAGTCAGCAACCAACCCTCAAATTGAAATGGAAAACAGATAATCCAGTATGGGTGGAACAGTGGTCACTCAGACACGATAGGCTGCAAGTTGTTAAGACCCTAATACGGAAACAATTGCAACTAGGGCACACCTTGCTAGCCATCCTCAACCCACCCCTACCCACACCCCCAGAAAAGGGAGGATTTTCTGGTACGACTCTTGTCGACCAAAGCTCTGTTCTGATTTAAAGCAACAGTGCTAATTTCATCATTTCTGATTGTAATGTCTTTCAGAGATTTGTTATTTAGAGTTTTGCTAAGTTCTCCTAGTAAGCATAATGAATAGTAAGCATTTGGTATTTACAGGTACATAGTAATTGCAGTAAGGTATACCTACTTAGTAATGAGTTCAAATAGTAAGATTTTCTTTTGGTTCGAACCTTCTTAGTTGTGTGCCTAGGCATTTCAAAGGAGCTCCATGTAATATAGTTAAGGTTTGTAGTAAATAGGTATTAATTTTTAAAAGTATTCCTTAGCTAATGTAACGTCTTTCTATTTCCTTCTTAGACGTAGACTAGAAAAAATACAAATACTACAAAAACATAGTAAAAAGGTAACCGGTACAAAAAGAAAATTTAAAACTACAAATATATATAACAAAACAAAACCAAAATATTACAACTTAGATACAAAAAGTACAAAAACTCTAGATACAAAAAATAGAGTACTAAATAACAGAATAATAATAAAAAAGAAGAGCAGCAATAAAAACAAAACAATAAAACCAAAATATGACACACTAAAAAATCATAAGGATTGCTAACAAAAAATAGCTATTAACAAAAAACATAAGGATAATTACCAAAAAACAAATAAGGGTTATCAAGACAGATTAAAACAAACAAAAAACCCTATAAAAGAAAAAAATCAAGAAAATTTAAAAAAAAAATAATTAAGATAAAATAAGGATAAAAAATAATTAAAAAGCAAAAATAAAAATTTAAATAGAAAACAGATTAAATAAAACATGCAAAATAAAAAATAATTAAAATAAAGACTATAAGATCAAAAAATAAAAGATTAAAATGTAGATTAAAAAAATGGTTAGAAATAAAAATTTTAAAAATAACAAAATAAAAATAATAATTAAAAAGGTAAAAAACCCAAATAAATTAAAAAATTACTAAAACTAAATTAAAAATAATAATCATAAAAATATTTAAAGAAAAAATATAAAAATAACAAAAAGTAATTTTAAAATATTAGATTAAAATTTTAAAAATTAACAAAAATTATTAAAAAGTATAGATAAAAAAATACAATGCAAAAAAAAGAAAAAATAAATAAAAAAATAAAACTAGATTAAAAAATAAAAACCAGAACATGTAAAAAAATAAAAATTATAAAAATATAAAAATAAAATAAATTCATTCAAAATAAAATAAAAAATAAAACAACTAAAATTATAATTTAAAAAATTATAAAAATAATTTACAAAAAAATTTTGAAATAAAAAGAAATTTAAAAATAAAACAAAAACAATTAAAAACATGTAAAATAATGAAAAAATTAAAATAAAACTTTAAAAAATCAAAACAAAATGAAACATGTATTAAAAATAGATTTTAAAAATATAAAAAATGAAATAAAAAAATTTACAAGTTAAAAATTAGATTAAATTAAAAACAAATAAACAAAAAAATTAATTACAAAATATATGGAATCATAGCCTCATAGAATCAGTCAAGGTTGGAAGGGACCACAAGGATCATTTAGTTCCAACTGCACTGCCATAAACTGGGACACCTCACACTAGTTCAGGCCAGCTAGAGCCTCATCCAGCCTGGTCTTAAATACCTCCTGGCATGGGGCCTCAGCCACCTCCCTGGACAACCCATTCCAGGGCTTCACCACTCTCACGGTGAAGACCTTCCTCCTCACATCCAGCCTGAATCTCCCCACCTCCAGCTTCATTCCATTCTCCCTAGTCCTGGCATTTCCTGACATGCTAGGAAGTCCCTCCCCAACATTCTTGTAGGCTCTCTTCAGATACTGGATGGCCACAATAAGGTCACCTCAGAGCCTTCTTCTCTGTCTACTGCAATTATCGCAATAAACAATGTCAGAAGAATCAAGGCTATGAGGAAACAGCATTCCCCATGACGTCGAACATCGATCACAGTAACTGTTATGGTAATCTGAGATCAAAAGCATCATTCAGAAGAATGTACCACAGCACCATGTGAATTAGGACTGAATATTATGGTGGTTTGATTGTTGTGTGATTAGAGAAATTGTTCCTATGGACTTATATGTTATCACACCAGTTTGCTAGAATTTTACAAACCTAGAGGGAAAAATCAAAATTCATTACAACACAACATGCATTTTCATTTTAGGTTGGAAACAACAACAAACAATGTCACAGGGCTGTGAATCTCATAACTTTGTCTTCTCTCTTGTTAACTAAATGTGCCTCTGAATGTAGACATCCTAAAGGATAAAGTTTCATCTTTACATTTTGCTTATTAGAGATTATTAAGGAAAAAAAAAAGGGGGGGGGGAAGAGAGAATACCCCATAGGAAAAAAAGTCTTTTAATGATACCAACAAGAGATAATTAGCTCATGTCAACACCTAGAAACATCAACTTTGCAAAGTGCTGCAGCCCTCTTGCCACAAGACACATGAACATGGCACAACTGTCATGAAAATGACAATCAGCAAACCTGCCTAGCACTGACCTCAACGACTGTCACAATAATCCAAGATGTCAACAGAAAGCATCTAACTTATAACTGAGTGTCATGACTGCTTAACTGTTGTGTGACCGTTAAGAGACTAGAATTACTAGGATGAGCAAAAACACAGTATTATGGGTAATTTTATATTGGGCAAAGCAATGAAGCTCTTTTTGCTCTTGCTGTTTGCCTGCAAGTTTTCTGTCTGTGAAGCTAGAGCCTGGCCAAATCTACCTTTACAGCTTAAAGAAATCTGGCTACCATTAAACAATTTATAATTTTTGACCATCCTAGAGAAAAATAAAGATGCAACATACCCCTAAAGCATATTGTAAAAGATAGTGCTAAGGATTGCATTTGTGTCTTAATCTCTGTGTGCAATGTGTTCAGGCATAATCGAGTCTTCTCTGTCAATAAGAGGAGTGAAATGTAAAGATCAGAACTATTAAGATCTAAGTTCTTCTTTACAATGTTTGTTATCTTTGACCATGTATTATGCAATCTCTGTTAGAACATTCTAACTAGTTCAACTTAAGCTTTGTGCTTTGTATGTTGCACATTACATCAGTCTGTAAGACATGCTGTGCTACAGAACTCTTGCTTTTGCTATACAGCTTAGCTTTACCTTGCTTGCTTCTGTTTTTGGAAGTAGTATCTTGTATGGGATGGGAACAACTCCCATGACCAGATTGCTCACAAAAACAAAAAGGGGGATTTGTGGCAATGGCAGCAATGAGCAGTGTGAGCAATCTGGCAGTGTAGGACTAGAGCCTGACATGGTTGTAGGCCATGCTCAGCATAAGTGCAGAGCCAGCTAGCAGTGTAGCAAAACAGTGCTGTGCCTAAAGCATGTAACTAAAGCAGGACACTGGTAGCTATAAACACAGAAAGTTATCTTAGAACAACAGGACATGCACCTGCATCAACAACCTCGCGTGTCATTAGTAGTTGGACCAATAATCTATAATAGTGCGATGTGTGGTAACTCGTGGGAACCAATGAAGCTATGCCAATGAGGCTCTCTGAGTTTATATAAGTTGAAGTTCCCTTGGTACGCACTTTCCTTTCCCTTCTTCTTTGCTTTAGTTTACTGTGCTATACTCACTATGCTCGCACTATAGTCCTACAATACTGGAACAATAAAGGAACAACACTCAATCATATTGGTTGTGTGTATTGTCTCCAGTCTCTGTCGCGTTACCAGAGAAGGGCAACGAAGTTGGTGAGGGGTTTGGAACACAAGCCCTATGAGGATAGGCTGAGGGAGCTGGGGTTGCTTAGCCTGGAGATGAGGAGACTCAGGGGTGACCTTATTGCTCTCTACAACTTACATCTTCCTGCTGGCAGGACTGGGGTACAATGCTAAGCTGTAGCGAAGTGAAGGACTCTTTGCTGGCTTCTGGGTAAAGTGAGGCACGACGGTGCTTCCCAGGTAGCAGGCTTCTCTTCAGACTGCAGACAAAGGCAGTACACATGCACAAGGGCAGAGCACATGCATGGAGCAAGAGCAGTAGCAACAGCAAAAGAGCTTAGTAGCAAAAGAGTGAATTGTTTACAATTTGGGTATGTGGTAGTGAGAGAAAGTTCAGTTCTCCCCCACACACACACAAAGAAACCACGTCTGACTCAGTCAGAGAAGCAAAATGGATAAGAGCTATATTTACAAGCAGGATGAAATGCAGTGAATATATGCACAATATACAGTATTTACAATATATACAGAAATATACAGCAAAGAAAGTAATACAGAACAAAACTCCCTCCTCCGGCCAGAGGAGGGTCCCCCCCGTACCCCCTCTCTCCCCCTACCTTCCTTTTTTCCAAAAAGGGTTAGAGAGAGAGAAAAGGTAATTATTAAGGAGGAAATTCTGTTAGGCTCAAAGCACATGCAAGAATTAGGGTTTTTTTCTTATCTGTTATCAAGGTTAGCTCCTGCAGCTGTTGCTCAGAAGCAGACAGGCTGAAAAAGCAGACAGAACAGAACTGACTGAGACTCAAACTGAACTAAAACTTAAAGTTACATTTTGCCTATCTACCAATGAAATTCATTTAGAATATCTGAATGTTTTCAAAACATTCAGCCAGAGTGTTCCAGCAACTGTCCCTTTCTTAAAGGCACAGCCTAAAACGGTCACAGGGTAATAGTTACAATTTGCTCAAGGCTTGGATTTAGCCAATAGTCAAACTTGGTAAACACCATTAGCCAATGACAAGGCATGTGGCCAAAATTACGCCTATATTTGGAAGAAGAACATGGATCCCATAAGGTGGGCACATGATCTTGTTTACTCCTGTAGTGGGTTGAAAGGAAAGGCTCCACTTTCCCTCCCCCACTGAGAAAGAAACCACAGCTAGGCCAGTCGGAGAAAGCAGGCTATATTTACAAGCATATATAGGAAGCAGATTATATGTAACACCACAAATACAGGTATTTTACAATATCTACAGGAATATACAGCAAATAAACACGATCAGAAACCAGACCCCCAGCAGAGGGGGCTTCCCCCTGTGCCCCCTTTACCCCCCTACCTCCCTTCTCCCCCAAAGAGGTAGAAAAAGAGAGAAAGGGTGGTTAGCAGGGCAGAAGGAAAAAAAGAAGGCCTGGTACAGGAGTTAGTATCTCTTATCTGTTAGTTGGCCAGAAGCCCAGAAGCAGTCCAGCCGAAAGGGAGAGCAGAGAAAGGAAGACTGAAGCAAGGTTCCAGCTGCCCTACAATTTAAAGTTACATTTTGTCCATCCACCAATGAAATTCGTTTAGAATATCAGAATGTTTTTGTTCTAGTACTGAAAACATTTAGCCAGTGTCCCAGTACTGTCCCTTTTCTTAAAGGCACAGCCTCAAATGGTCAAAACGCCAAAGAAGGCAGGTTGGGATGTTTAGCCCATCTTGTTGATGACTGGCCCTTTTTTTACTCAATTCTGGGCTGAGCACCCACTCCAGAAAGGAGGGAGAAGGGGGAATTTGAGCAAAACATGTAGGGACATGTTTTGATAATATTTGGGGCATAATTCTGGGCATAGGCAGCCTTCACCACACTATCACTACAAGCGCTTGTAAAAAGTCCCTTCCTGGCTTTCTTGTAGGCCCCTTTCAGGTACTGGAAGGCTGCTATAAGGTCTCCTTGGAGCCTTCTGTTCTCCAGACTGAACATCCCCAGCTCTTGCAGCCTGTCCCCATAGGTGCTTCAGCTCTCTGATCATCTTCATGGCCCTCCTCTGGACCCATTCCAGCAGTTTGATATCCCTCTTATGCTGGGGGCACCAGAACTGGACACAGTACTCCAAGTGTGGTCTAATGAGATCAGAGTAGAGGGGGAAGAATCACTTCCCTCATTCTGCTGGTCACACTTATTTTAATGCAGCCCAGAATACGGTTGGCTTTCTGGGCTGCAAGCTCATGTCAAGTTTTTCATCAACTGACACCGCCAAGTCCTGCTCCACAAGACTGATCTTGAGCCATTGCTTAACCAGCCTATATTGTACTTGGCCTTGTTGAACTTCATGAGGTGGGCTTGGGCCCACCATTAAAGCCTGTCTTCATGGTACTTATGTCAAATGCATTTTATAGTCTCTGACTTTCAGAAGCAGTGCATTTTGGGGGGAGATGGGGGGAGGTTTTTAATAGTGAAAATGGTAATGTTCTTGGGCAGGTGCATATAAGACATAACCTGAAGTATTTGTTGGTAAGTGCATGCATCTTCTTTGCCCTTACTGTTTCACTAACAGATGTGAAAAGATGTTAAACAAATCATATAGCTAATAGTTGACCTACTTCCTACATTCATTTCTGAAATAATGAGGCAAATCATGATCAGCAGCTGAATCATGCTTGGAAGAAACTATTTTGCCATAATGTATTAAAATTGTTTAATATTCTTACAAATTTAATAGAATAGAATAGAATAGAATAAACCCGGTTGGAAGAGACCTTCAAGATCATCGTGTCCAACCCATCAACCAATCCAACCCACCTAAACAACTAACCCACGGCACCAAGCACCCCATCAAGTCTCCTCCTGAAAACCTCCAATGACGGCGACTCCACCACCTCCCCAGGCAGCCCATTCCAATGGGCAATCACTCTCTCTGTATAGAACTTCTTCCTCACATCTAACCTAAACCTCCCCTGGTGCAGCCTGAGACTGTGTCCTCTTGTTCTGGTACTGGCTGCCTGGGAGAAGACACCACCATCCATCTGTCTACAACCTCCCTTCAGGTAGTTGTAGAGAGCAAGAAGGTCACCCTGAGTCTCCTCTCCTCCAGGCCAAGCAACCCCATCTCCCTCAGTCTTTCCTCATAGGGCATGTGTTCCAAACCCCTCACCAACTTCGTTGCCCTTCTCTGGACTCGTTCCAGCAAGTCAACATCCTTCCTAAACTGACAGGCCCAGAACTGGACACAGTACTCAAGGTGTGGCCTAACCAGTGCTGAGTACAGGGGCAGAATGATCTCCCTGCTCCTGCTGGCCACACTATTCCTAATGCAGGCCAGGATGCCATTGGCCTTCTTGGCCACCTGGGCACACTGCTGGCTCATGTTCAGCCTACCATCAACCAGTACCCCCAGGTCCCTCTCTGTCTGGCCGCTCTCCAGCCACTCTGACCCCAGCCTGTAGCACTGCATCATGTTATTGTGGCCAATGTGTGGAATCCAGCACTTAAATGTATTACATTTCATGCCGTTGGACGCCCAACTGTTCAGCCTGTCAAGGTCCCTCTGCAAAGCCACTCTACCCTCCAGCAGATCAACACCTGCCCCCAGCTTGGTGTCATCTGCAAACTTACTGATGATGGACTCAATGTCCAGATCATCGATAAAGATATTAAAGAGGATGGGGCCCAGCACTGATCCTTGGGGAACAGCACTAGTGACTGGCTGCCAGCTGGATGTGGCACCATTCACCACCACTCTCTGGGCTCAGTCCTCCAGCCAGTTCCTAACCCAGAACAGAGCGCTGCCGTCCAAGCCATGGGCTGACAGCTTGACCAGGAGTTTACTGTGGGGCATGGTATCAAAGGACTCGCTAAAGTCCAGGTAGACTGCATCAACACCCTTCCCCACATCCACCCGACGGATCATCTGGTCATAGAAGGAGATCAGGTTGGTCAGGCAGGGCCTGCCCTTATCTAGAAAGGGCAAGAGGGTACTAGCACTGGAGTTGGCAGGGCTCATTAAGAGGGCTTTAAACTAGGTCTGAAGGGGGCAGGTGAGGAAAACAGTCTCTCTGGAGAGGAGCGAGTGAGAGACAAATTAGGGTTAATAGAAAATTCGAGAGTGCAGCTGAAGTGCATGTACGCCAACGCACTCAAGTATGGGTAACAAGCAAGAAGAACTGGAAGTCCTGGTCCAACCAGGAAGACTGTGATATAGTTGCCATTCCAGAAACATGGTGGGACAATACAGATGATTGGAGTACTACACTGGGGGGTTACAGGCTCTTTAGGAGAGACCTTCTTTGCCTCAGTGTTTAACAGCAAGGCAGGAGTTCAGGTCGAGTAGCCTCCTGAGCTGGGTAATAGGGTCGGGGAGCAGTGTGATGCCCCAGAAATCCATGAGGAATTAGTTTGGGATCTGCTGAGCCACTTGGACACTCACAATTCCATGGGACAGGATGGGATCCATCCTAGGGTGCTGAGAGAGCTGGCAGATGAGCTGGCCAAGCCGCTCTCCATCATTTTCCTCCAGTCCTGGCTCACTGGAGAGGTCCCAGAGTACTGGAAACTGGCCAATAGAATAGAATAGAATAGAATAGACCCGGTTGGAAGAGGCCTTCAAGATCATCGTGTCCAACCCATCAACCAATCCAACCCACCTAAACAACTAACCCACGGCACCAAGCACCCCATCAAGTCTCCTCCTGAAAACCTCCAATGACGGCGACTCCACCACCTCCCCAGGCAGCCCATTCCAATGGGCAATCACTCTCTCTGTATAGAACTTCTTCCTAACATCCAACCTAAACTTCCCCTGGCGCAGCCTGAGACTGTGTCCTCTTGTTCTGGTACTGGCTGCCTGGGAGAAGACACCACCATCCGTCTGTCTACAACCTCCCTTCAGGTAGTTGTAGAGAGCAATAAGGTCACCCCTGAGTCTCCTTTTCTCCAGGCTAAGCAACCCCATCTCCCTCAGCCTCTCCTCATAGGGCTTGTGTTCCAAGCCCCTCACCAACTTTGTTGCCCTTCTCTGCACTCGTTCCAGCAAGTCAACCTCCTTTGTAAACTGAGGGGCCCAGAACTGGACACAGTACTTGAGGTGCGGCCTAACCAGTGCAGTGTACAGGGGCAGAATCACCTCCCTGCTGTTGCGGAATGGCTTGCAAAGACATGGTTCTATAGAACAATGGTTTGAACAGAGTATGTAGGCCGGACTCCATCTTGTTATTTACTGCTCACAGTAAGCTAGTGTGTTGATGCAGCCAGGCCACCATGGCCTTGTAGCTGTGCTTGCAGCTGCCTGCAAAGGATAACAGGATACCAAAGCAAGGTCACTACGCCCTTACAGGCGATAACAAGTAAAGAAGAATGTAAAACAGAATTCTTGTGATTATCTCATCAGGATGGGAAAGCAGGATGTTTAACTGCAGAAGGTGGGGTCGGCAGCTAGGCTACTGTATATAAGAAGTGTCTGATGCTCAATAAAGTTGGATTTCGTGGATCATATTGATCGGTGGCGACCCCTTCTTGCGGCACCCTGCTCCTGGTGGCCACACTGTTCTTGATGCAGGCCAGGATGCCATTGGCCCTCTTGGCTGCCTGGGCACACTGCAGGCTCATGTTCAGCCTACCATGGATCAATGTGGTCCCCATCCACAGGAAGGGTCGAATGGAGGAACCCGGAAACTACAGGCCAGTCAGCCTGACCTCAGTACCAGGGAAAGTGGTGGAGCAGATTCTCCTGGCAGCAATAACTGCACACCTGAAGGATGGCCAAGAGCTCAGGTCCAGCCAACATGGATTTAAGAAGGGCAGGTCCTGCCTCTCCAACCTGATTTCCTTCTATGATCATGTGACCTGCCTGGTGGATGTGGGAAAGGCTGTGGATGTAGTCTACCCTCCTTTGCTCCCCCCTTCTCTTTCCCGATAGAGAGGAAAAAAGGGAAGGGGGCAAATACACCGAGAAATAATTTGGAGTCCTTTTGGAAGTAGAAAGGTAAAAAATTTTCTTTACACTGTGTGTGTGTGTGTGTATATATATATACATATCTCGAACGATAACAGGAAAGGTTCACAAGGGCAAGGAATAAGGGTGGACGGGGAAAATATATATAAAACCAGTCCTTTCAAGTCCTTTGAAGACACGTGAATGTAGCAGGGAGGGGGAGGACCAGGCCCGACCACATGGAACCAGGAAGCCAGCAGCAACTCTCTTGCGTCCCCACGAGGCAGAATTATTATTCTCTTATTCCCTTCCTCTTTTCCTTTGGGAAAGGAGAGGGGTTAATAGAGAGTATCAGTAGACAAGGGGAGAGCAAGTGATATAATTTATCTGGACCTGAGCAAAGCCTTTGACACTGTCCCACATGACATCCTGATCTCCAAGCTGGTAAAATATAGGTTTGATGGATGGACCACTTGGTGGATAAAGAACTGGCTTGATGGCCACACCCAAAGAGTGGTTGTCAATGAGTCCATGTCCAAATGGAGGCCAATGACAAGTGGAGTCCCTCAAGGATCAGTACTGGGACCAGTCTTATTTAACATTGTCGTGGTTTGAGCTGGCAGCACAGGACAGAATGTTGAATTTACCCCAAAGGAATTGGAAGTTAAATAGATATAATATTTACAAAAGTAAACAAAGTACAAAAGGCATTAAGGGAAAAGGATATATATAATCAGAATCGATGATGGCCTGGCGTCCCCAGGTTAGGCTCAGAGGTGGTCCTGTTACGAAGCAGAAAATAGATTCCTGCCAGCCAGGCCTCCCTCCCACACAGCCGAAAGCAAAAGCACCAGCTAATAGCCAAAATGCCCAGAGCCAAGAGAGACCTGACCAAAAGGTCTGCTCTTTATATAGGAATAATACAGTGTGGCAGTTTAGGCTGGGTGCCTCCTGTTATTGCCACATAAGTTACACCTTTGGTGTCCCGAGTGTCCAACCCAGTAAGGTGGTGTGGTGGTTTGAGCCTTAACTGGGATTTAAGAGCTCAGATGGGAGGGCAAAACTGAGAATCCCTCCCCCGCTCCCCCCCTCCCCATCCTCTAAAAAAAAAAAGGAAAGAAAAGGGGATAAGGGGGAAAAAAGGAGGAGGTAAATCTACTGAGAAATAATTTGGAGTTGGTGTGGTGTTTTGAGCCTTAACTGGGATTTAAGAGCACAGAAGGTAGCAAGGCTGAGACTCCCTCCCCCTTCTGCCCCCTCCTCCTTCCTGACTAAGAGGAAAAGACAAGGAAGGATTGAATCTACCGAGAAATAATTTGGAGTTGGTTTGGAAGTAGAGAGGTAAAAAGTTTTCTTTAAACAATAACAGGAAGGGTTCACAAGGGTAAGGAACAAGGATGGATGGGGAAAAATATGTATACAAAACCAGTCCTTTGGAGTCCTTTGAAGAGGCGTGGATGTAGCAGGGAGGAGGACTGGGCCTGACCATGTGGCAGAGAAACAGGAAACCAGCAGCAGTCCTCGCATCCAGGCAAGGCAGGAGCCAAAAGAGAGCTAATGTCTGCAGTGTCTTCCTTTTTATAAGCTTGCTGGACAGGGAGGGAGAGTGGAACAGACTAACTCAGTTTTCCAGGGGGGGAACCCCCTCCAGGAAGGGCAAAGCTCTCACAAGCCCCCCCCCCCCCCCCCCGTTCAGGATGGGCGTAACCCATGACAGTCCACCCCTCTGTTCCACTTCCACTCTCCTGTCATAGCCGCTCCATCCAATCATGATATGTGGTATTCGAAGCCTCGATGCAAGTCCCTCTTTATCCGTGCACTCTCTCTCTCAGGGCAGTCTCTCTGTCTCTGGTGCTGGTCAATGCAGGTGGTGCTAGAACTGGGCAGGAATATGGAGAAGAATCAGGAATCAGTCTGTCTTTGAAAGGGAAAAAAAAAATATTCAGGAACAGCCCATTGCTGTACGGACATCAGGAACAGGTGCAGGTGAGATGTCCCAGGAGCACTCTGGAGTGGTGTGCAGTGTGTTCATATCGAGTCCAGGATGTTAGGCTGGTATTAAACTAGGAGTATGGTGAGTTGAGAGGAAAGGCTCTGCTTTCCCTCCCCCACTGAGAAAGAAACCGCGGCTAAAACTCAGTTGGAGAAATGAGAGTATATTTTACAAGGAAACAGATTATATGTAACACAACAAATACAGGTATTTTACAATATATACAGGAATATACAGCAAATAAACACAGTCAGAAACCAGACCCCCAACAGAGGGGGCTTCCCCCTGTGCCCCCTTCACCCCCCTACCTCCCTTCTCCCCCAAAGAGGTAGAAGAAGAGAAAAAAGGGGAGTTAGCACAGCATAGGCCTAAGCATAGGGAGTTAGTTAGTTCTTATCTCTTGGCAAGAAGCCCAGAAGCAGTCCAGTGTGGAAGGGGCAGCGAAGAAAGGAAGACTGAGAGAAAGTCCCAGCTGCGCTGGGTCCAATCTCACCTCCCACAATCCTACCAATGAAATTCGTTTAGAATACCAAAATATTTTATAAACATTTAGCCAGTGTGCCCCTTTCTTAAAGGCACAGCCTCAAATGGTCACAAGGAGAGAAAAACTTAGAACAACTTATAACTGTTATACAGTGACTATATTACATTGGTGTGTGCTGCCCCATCTGAGTTCATCCCCTCTCAGCCAGAGTCACATTCCACTGTGGGATACACTGAATGTCCCCAGTTTCTAACATGACCCGGTAGGTGTGACCAGGACCCTCAGCAGAGACCACCCCTCAGGTTGGTTTGCCCCCACCAGCAGCAGGAAAAACCCACGCTGACTTCCCCAGCAGGTTTTTCTCAGATCCATCTCCATCCACTGTTTGCAGCAGGTCGGACTGGGCAGGACCAGCTCAGTTCACAGATCCTCTGCTGTTCACTAACCAAGTGGCTTGAGCTAGGTGTCTTTCCCGGTTCCTAAAGGTTCCACACCCCCATGGCTTTTAGGGTGGTCTTTAGCAAGCCATTGTAGTGTTCAACATTCCCAGCAGCTGGTGGATGGTATGGGATGTGGTAAATCCACTCAATGCCATGTTCCTTTGCCCAGTCCCTTATGAGATGGTTCTTGAAGTGGGTTCCATTGTCTGATTCAATCCTCCTGAGGTGCCATGTCTCCACAGGATATGTCTCTCTAGGCCCAGGATGGTGTTGCGAGCAGTGGCATGAGGTACTGGGTAGGTTTCCAGCCACCCTGTACTTGCCTCCACCATGGTCAGTACTTGCTGTTTGCCACTGCGAGACTGAGGCAGGGTGATGTAGTCGATATGCCAGGCCTCTCCGTACTTATATTTCAACCATTTCCCTCCATACCACAGAGGCTTCATGCGCTTAGCTTGCTTAATAGCTTAGCAGGCTTAATAGCACAGATGCCACACTCATGGATAACCTGTGAGATGGCCTCCATAGAGATGTCCATTGATCTGCCCTGAGACCACTGGTATGTGGCATCTCTCCCTTGGTGGCCAGACGTGTCATGGGCCCAGCGAGCTAAGAACAGTTCCCCCTTGTGTTCCCAGTCCAAGTCTATTTGGGAGATTTTAGCAGCCAGATCTGCTTGGTGGTTGTGCTTGTGTTCCTCAGTGGCTCTGCTCTTGAGGATGTGTGCATCGATGTGCTGTACCTTTATTGGCAGCCTGTCCAGGTGGGCAGCGATATCTTGCCACAGGCCCAAACAGGCCTCCCTTTTCTCTGCCACCCGTTCCTCCTCCATTCTTTCAGCCACCCCCACAAGGCATTGGCTACCATCAAGGACGCAGTATAGAGGTACAGCACTGGCCAGCTCTCCCGTTCTGCTATATCCAGGGCCAGCTGGACAGCTTTTCCCTCTGCGTACTGACTGGATTCGCCTTCTCCATCCCTTGCTTCCACCACTTGCCTTGTTGGGCTCCAGACAGCTGTCTTCCATCTCTGTTTGCTTCCTACAAGCAGGCAGGAGCCACGTGTAAATAGAGCATAGCCCTTCTCGTTGTCAGGGAGATCATTATATGGGGGAGCCTCCTCAGCACGGGTCACTGTCTGCTCTGGTGGCATAGAATACATAGAATACAATACATAGAATACATAGAATAAACCAGGTTGGAAGAGACCTTCAAGATCATCGCGTCCAACCCATCAACCAATCCAACACCACCCAAACAACTAACCCACGGCACCAAGCACCCCATCAAGTCTTCTCCTGAAAACCTCCAGTGATGGCGACTCCACCACCTCCCCAGGCAGCCCATTCCAATGGGCAATCACTCTTTCTGTATAGAACTTTTTCCTAACATCCAGCCTGAACCTCCCCTGGTGCAGCCTGAGACTGTGTCCTCTTGTTCTGGTACTGCTTGCCTGGGAGAAGAGACCAACATCCGTCTGTCTACAACCTCCCTTCAGGTAGTTGTAGAGAGTAATAAGGTCACCCCTGAGTCTCCTCTTCTCCAGGCTAAGCAACCCCAGCTCCCTCAGCCTCTCCTCGTAGGGCTTATGTTCCAAACCCCTCACCAACTTTGTTGCTCTTCTCTGGACTCGTTCCAGCAAGTCAACATCCTTCCTAAACTGAATTGGCATTCCCAAGTCAGCACCCTCTGGCCAGTTGGTGATCACTTCCAATATGCCAGGGCGTTTGAAGCTCCCCATCCGAGCTCCCTGAGTTATCAGGGCCATCCACTTCCTCCAGGTGGCATCTGTGGCATGATGTGGGGTTGAGCCTCTCCCTTTGAACATCCAGGTCAGGACTGGAGGCCGTGGAGCTAGAAATAGTGGTGACGCAGTCCCAATTATCTCAGAGGCAGCCCGGACACCCTCATAGGCAGCTAGGATTTCCTTCTCTGTCGTGGTGTAGTTGGACACAGAGCCTTTGTACCCCTTACTCCAGAAACCTAGGGGCCTGCCCCTGGTTTCCCCAGGAGCCTTCTGCCACAAGCTCCATGTAGGACCATTCTCACCAGCCGCAGTGTACAGCACATTCTTGATCTCTGGTCCAGTTCGAACAGATCCCAGAGCCATTGCATGGACCACCTCTCAATTTATCTGGTCAAATGCTACCTGCTGCTCAGGTCCCCACACAAAATTATTTCTCTTCCTTCTCTTCCTGGTGGACGTGGGGAGGCCTGTGGATGTGGTCTACCTGGACTTCAGCAAGGCCTTTGACACCGTCCCCCACAGTAAACTGCTGGCTAAGCTGTCAGCTCGTGGCTTGGACCGCAACACTCTGTGCTGGATTAGGAACTGGCTGGAGGGCCGAGCCCAGAGAGTAGTGGTGAATGTTGCCACATCCAGCTGGCGGCCAGTCACCAGTGGTGTCCCCCAGGGATCAGTACTGGGCCCCATGCTCTTTAACATCTTTATTGATGATCTGGATGAGGGGGTTGAGTCAGTCATCAGCAAGTTTGCAGATGACACCAAGTTGGGAACAGATGTTAGTCAGTTAGAGGGTAGAAGGGCTCTCCAGAGGGATCTTGACCGACTGGACAGATGGGCAGAGTCCAATGGCATGGCATTTAACAAGTCCAAGTGCCGGGTGCTGCACTTTGGCCACGGCAACCCCATGCAGAGCTACAGGCTGGGGTCAGAGTGGCTGGAGAGCTGCCAAACAGAGAGGGACCTGGGGGTACTGATTGACATCCACCTGAACATGAGCCAGCAATGTGCCCAGGTGGCCAAGAAGGCCAATGGCATCCTGGCCTGCATTAGGAATAGTGTGGCCAGCAGGAGCAGGGAGGTCATTGTACCCCTGTACTCTGCATTGGTTAGGCTGCACCTTGAGTACTGTGTCCAGTTCTGGGCCCCTCAGTTTAAGAAGGACATCGAGACACTTGAATGTGTCCAGAGAAGGGCAACAACGCTGGTGAGAGGCCTTGAGAACAAGCCCTATGAGGAGAGGCTGAGGGAGCTGGGATTGTTTAGCCTGGAGAAGAGAAGGCTCAGGGGTGACCTCATTGCCCTCTACAACTACCTGAAAGGTGGTTGTAGACAGGAAGGGGTTGGTCTCTTCTCCCAGGCAACCAGCACCAGAACAAAGGGACACAGTCTCAAGCTGCACCAGGGGAGGTTTAGACTTGAGGTGAGGAGAAAGTTCTTCACTGAGCGAGGCGTTCGTCATTGGAATGGGCTGCCCAGGGAGGTGGTGGAGTCACCGTCCCTGGAGGTGTTCAAGAGGAGATTGGACGTGGCACTTGGTGCCATGGTCTAGTCATGAGGTCTGTGGAGACAGGTTGGACTCGATGATCCTCGAGGTCTCTTCCAACCTTAATTATACTGTGATACTGTGATACATGGAAGAGAGGTTTCACAATTTGAGTGTACCCGGGAATGTGCATTTTCCAGAAGTCCACAAGCCCCAAAAAGGACTGTGTCTCTTTCTTGTTCATGGGTTGCACCATTGTGAGAGTGTAAAAGCTTGTCTCTCCTGATGTGACTCAACAAAGATAAAATCAATGACCGAGGCCACCTTTGGGAATATGCATAGAACAAGATAATATCCACCCATCAGGTACCCCCAAAAGGGAGGATGGTGAGACAATGGATTCACCACCTGCCCCCTGATTTCCTGAGGGACAATACTTGGACACATACCTAAGGACTAAAAACTGTATAAAAGACTTGAGCAACTGCTGGCTGAATAGAAGAAAAATGGAGAAACAAAAACACAGAAGGAAAACACAGATGAAGAAAAACACAGAAGAAGGACAATACCGCTGAGAAGGAAAGCACGAGAGAAGGAAAAGCCCGGGGCAATGCTGCTCCAAAGAAAAGAGGCCATGGAGACTGGAAGAAGCAGACCAAACCCTCTCTACATGTCCTAAGTTCCGCCTGCTGCAACTCATGGAGCTGATGAGGCTGCTCAGAGGACCATATTTCTTCTACAGCCAAAGCCTCAGCACCCTTTCTTTACAGACCGAACATCTCCTGCAGCACCTTTCCTCCACAGACTCAAATTGTCTTGGGGGGGGGTGAGGGGTGTGGTAATACAATTCCTTTCCTCTTCTCTCTCTCTTCTCTCTCTCCCTCTCTATTTTCTCTCTCTCCCCTTCTGATCCATCCAATTTATTTATGTAATAAATAGTGTAGCTGTTGATATTTTGGCCTCGTTTATGCCTCTCATTTTGCAACACAGGAATATTCAAAAGAACTGAGTCTCTTTCCCTCTCCGGACCCAGACAACCATAGTGGCTACTCTGTTCAACACCTCCTGAGAGATGTGGCGACGGCCATCTTGCCATCGAACACCCAGGAACTGGATCTCCCTGGCAGGCCCTTTTACCTTGCTTCTCTTGAAGGCAAAGCCAGCCACCAACAGGATATCAATCATCCTCTTCCCATTCTGGTTAACTTCCTCTGCTGTCTCACCCCATACAATGATGTCATTGATAAACTGCAGATGCTCAGGGGTGCCACCTTTCTCTAAGGCAGTCTAGATCACCTCATGTCAGATGGTTGAGCTATGGACCCAGCCTTGAGGCAACTGATTCCATTGATACTGTACTCCCCTCCAGGTGAAAGCAAACTGTGCCCTGCATTCTTCTGCAATGGGAATGGAGAAAAAGGCATTAGCAATGTCAATTGTGGCATACCACTCAGATGCCTTTGATTCCTGTTTGTACTGGAGCTCCAGCATGTCTGCCACTATTCTGGTTTGAGAGCCAACCGGGACCGGCATTCGGGACCGCTCTGCTTGAATCGTGAACTTTCTGCTTGGCTTTTCACTTTCCTTTTGGGGTTTTGCAGGTCGGGAGGTCTGCTGGTTGGCAGGGGGGTCCGTCAGGATTGTGCTCTTGCGAGATCAGGAGCGTGACGTCAGCCGCGGGAGGCTTAAATCCTGCCCGGGCTGTGCGCGCAATGCCATTTTGGTTTGAGAGCCTTTCGGCTGCTTGCATTAAAAAAAAAAAATAAAAAAAAAAAAATTCAGTCAAACATTGAACCATGGTTGTCACTCGGACAAAGGGTAGAAAAACAGCATCTACCCAGACAGAGTTGCTGCATCAGCATGCTGGAGTCCAGGCTGCCAGCTGCAGAGAGTGCTTCAGCCTGGCACTTGGAATAGAGGGGGAAGGAGAGAACACCTGTGTCAGGTGTGACCAGGTGAACCTTCTCCTCAGTCTGGTGGAGGAGCTGAAGGATGAAGTGGCCGAGCTGAAGGAGGAGGTATCTAGGCTGAGGTCAATAAGGGAAAGCGAAAGGGAGCTAGATTTGTGGGAGAAGGCTCTGCAGATCTCCCCTGCTGAGGGAAGGGTCCCTGGAAATGGGAAGGGATGGATACAGGTCCCTGCCAGGGGTGGCAAGAGAAATCCATCCCGGCCCTCTCTTCCTCTTCCACTGCCCTTGCATAATAAGTATGAGGCCCTGCAGGCCGAGGACAGTGGGGATGAGAGGGCTGAGGAGCAGCCATCCGGAGAGGAGCCTAAGGCCAAGCGGTCCCCACCAACTATAATGACCAGCTCCACAAAGAAAAGGAGAAGGGTTATTGTTGGGGACTCTCTCCTGGGGGGTACTGAGGGACCCATATGTCATCTGACCCATCCCACAGGGAGGTCTGCTCCCTACCTGGGGTGCAGGTTAGGGACATCACAAGGAGACTCCCAAAGTTAATCCAGCCCTCTGACTATTACCCTCTGCTGGTAATATAAGCTGGGAGTGATGAAATTGACAAGAAGGGCACCAGGGCGATTAAAAAGGAGTTCAAGGCCCTTGGAAAATTGATTGATGGGGCAGGAGCTCAAGTGGTGTGCTGCTCAGTTCCCTCAGTGGCAGGGGAGTACACTGAGAGGAACAGGAGAACCCATACCATCAACAATTGGCTCAGGGGATGGCGCCAGGAGCAGAACTTTGGTTTCTTCGATCATGGGGCAACTTTTACTGCACCTGACCTGCTGGGTCCTGATGGGGTGCAATTATCTAGAAAGGATAAGAGAGTCCTAGCACTAGAGTTGGCAGGGCTCATTAAGAGGTCTTTAAATTAGGTCTGAAGGGGGTGGGTGAGGAAATCAGTCCCTCTGCAGAGGAAAGAGTGGGGCACAAATTAGGGTCAATTGAGAAGTCGGGAGCCCAGCTGAAGTGCATGTACACCAATGCACGCAGCATGGGCAATAAGCAAGATGAACTGGAAGTCCTGGTCCACTACGGTGACTATGATATAGTCACCATCTCAGAAACATGGTGGGATAACACGCACGACTGGAGTGCTACACTGGGGGGTTACAGGCTCTTTAGGAGAGACAGGGGAGGGAGAAGAGGAGGAGGGGTGGCTCTGTATATTAGGGAGTCACCCTCTGCCACAGAACTTGTGGTGGAGGATGAAGGATGAAGCTGAGAAGCTTTTGCAAGTGTGGGTTCTCTCAGGGAAATAGTGTGACTTCCTTGAGAAGCCCAGGTTGGTTGTTTTTTCTTGTGTGTGACCTCTCCTGAAAAATCTATTGTGCATTTTTCCTGGAGAAGATTATTTTGGAGTAAGTATTTTAAAAGTGTATGTTTTTCTAGGGAAGATTTTGTTGGTACAAAGAGTGTTTTTGATCTGACTCCCTTGTGAAACTTAGTGTCTTATTAAGAAATGCTTTGTGAAACAAAAGAGATGGCCTGGAGTGAGAGGCTTTTTAACCTTTTAGACGTTCATGGTGCCCTCCCATCTGTACAGGTACTTGACTGGGCCCGTGAAAATTGGCGTAATTTCCAGAGTGTGGCTGATAGAATTGTGGCCCTGAAGAAAGATGCAAGAGCAAAAGCCGGGAAAGGCAAAGCTTTTATTTGTGCGGTTTTAGGCGCCTGTTTAGCCGCTTCAGTGAATGAAAAAGAGGTATGGCATGAGCAGGAGAATAAAACTATTTCCTCTTTGCAGGACTTAGTTTCGTCATTACAAAGCCATGTTGCCACTTTGAAAGACATAGTGGCAGATCTTAAAATTCATTTGGAAAAGGAGAGGAGGCAAAATTCGTATTTGGACTCAAAACAGGGTGTGAATTACCTGGAGTCTGCCCCTGTGTACCTTTGGGCAGAAGTGACAACAGCTAAGGAAGCTGCTGTGCAGGTCAGACCTCTCATTAAAACTGAAGTTTTAAATGAGGATGGGGAAACTACCTCCACTGTCACAACTAAAGATGCACCTTTCTCTTACACTGTGATGTCCAAAATTTGTAAAGAATTTGCATGCTCTGCTGGGGAATCTGAAGTGGAATATGTATGGCGAGTTTCAAAAACTGTTTATGTTAACAGAAGCTGAAGCCATGGGCTATTGGGGTGATAATGTTTTTCTAACCACAAAAAACAGGAGTGGACCCTGGAGCCTTACCCAGCGAGCTGCCCATTGGGCAGGGGGGTTTGATCCAAAGGAGAGAGGGGAACCTGTAGTTCTGCAGGGAAGGATGAATCAGATAACGGAGAATGTGCAAAAGGCTGCATGCCTGCAAATGATATATGAAAGAGAATTAAAACATCATTTTGAATCCCCCCTTTCTCTCCTGGTAGATTCAAACAGAATGATTCCTTTGGTCAGGGGTCTCCCTGACTCGCTTAAAATAAGTGGTATCCAGCTCCAAAAAGAAATAGCTGATACCCCACTTTCTTCCAGGATGCAAGCTGCTCTAAGGGAAAATTCAACACCTGGAGGGAGCCGGCCTGACTTGAAGCCATGGACATGGGAAGAAGTGGGAAGGGAGTTATTAGATTATGCCAGGCAGTATAGTATACCTGAGGAAATTAAAAAACCTCAAACTAGAGGCTTGAGGCATGTGAAAATGATTCACCCACCAAGCCCCCAGGGCCAGTTGCACCATATTCCTAGTAGGCACCTGGCTAGGGGCAGGGAACACTTGAATACCCGGCAATATTGGTGGGGGGTGAGTCAGAAGAAAGGTATTCCAAAAGACGTGGTTGATGGGGTAGCCACGAGGCAATTAGAAATCATTGTGAAATGATGGCCTGAGCCTAAAAAGAGGGCTGAGGCCACTGTTCCCCTCTTGGTGGGACCATTTGGTGAGGGGAAGGGCATATCCCCCCGGGGGAACTGAGGGCTTCACTTCTCAGTGGTGAGTGGGGGGTGAAGCATAATTCAGAAGACCACTAAAAAAATTGTACATGGTTTGGGAAAAAGCTTTTGTTTGTGTTTAGCTTGGCTTTGAGAGAACCTGAAACAATCAACGATACTTACAGGCCCATTCAAAGTAATTAAGCCACCTCTCTCAGGGACATCACCTGAGAGGGTGGCTCAGAGAACCTCTGTATGGGAACCTGGAAATACCAGTTTTGTATGTTTTGAGGTTGTGTTTCTTATTTAAGTTCTAATGCTGAAGATTACCTGATGTATTGTTGTCGGGAAGAGAAGTCCATCGGTGAGGGGGGTGAGGGAAAGACTCGCAGCAATCAATATGATTGATAAGCAAGCTTCAACTTTATTGTTAGGAAACACGGCTTATATAGCATTTCAGCTAAATATGCACAAGTGTAATCATTTCATTGGCTATTAGTCCAGGGTTACATCATAATATTCAGCCTAGCTACAGTTAGAGTCTACGTGCAGATTCCTCTCTAATTAGCTACTTGTTTTACTTATTCTTTATCTATACTCACAGCTGCAAGCACAGCTCCAAGGTCACGACGACCCTCCATGCCCCATCCACACTTGCAGCTGCCAGCACATCCTCCAGGCTTCAAGGCCGTGGTAATCCCCTAATATCAGCGTATCTGCTCACTGCGAGCAGCAAACATTAAGATGGAGTACGGCCTACACACTTTGTTCAAGTAGCTGTTCCATAGAACTATGCCCCTGCGATTCAAGCCATTCCTCAACAATTCCCCCGTTTTTCTTTTGTACAATTAAGGCCTTGGAGGTTATCCTTTGTCACTTTGCATGATACAATTATACACAAGTTTAACAATATTCAAAATTAATACAATGATACCTAAAAACCTAAAAGCTTCTTTTGTCAATCAGGCTCTAGGCCTACACTGCCAGATTGCTCACACTACTCGTTGCTGGCATTTGATCATAAGAGTTGTTCTCATCTTATACAAGATATTACTTGCATATACAAAAGCAAACAAATTAAAACTAAGCTATATAGCAAAAACAAAAGTTCCATAACACAGCATGTCTAACAGACTGATACAAGGCACAAAGCTTAAGTTAAACTAGTTACAATGTTCTAACAGAACTAGCATAATACATGGTAAAAGATAACAAACATTGTAAAGAAGAACTTAGATCTTAACAGTTCCGATCTTTACATTTCACTCCTCTTGTAGACAGAGAAGACTTGATTATGCCTGAACAGCTTGCACACAGACATTAAGACACAAATGCAATCCTTAGCACTATCTTTTACAATCTGCTTTAGGGGTATGTTGCATTCTTATTTTCTCTAGGATGGTCAAGAATCATCAATTGTTTAATGGTAGCAAGATTTCTTTAATCTGTAAAGGTAGATCTGGCCAGGCTCTAGCTTCACAGGCAGAAATCTGCAGGCAAACAGCAAGACCAAAAAGCTTCATTGCTTTGCCCAATATAAAGTTACACAAAATAACGTGTTTTTGCTCATCCTAGTAATTCCAATCTCTTAACATCCATGCAACAGTTAAGCAGTCACGACACTCAGTTAGAAGTTAGATGCTTTCTGTTGACATCTTGGGTCATCGTGACAGTCGTTGAGGTCAGTGCTAAGCAGGTTTGCTGGTTGTCATTTCATGACAGTTGTGCTGTGTGTCTTGTGGTGAGAGGGTTACAGCACTTCTAGGGTTGATGTTTCTAGGGTTACAGCATCTCTAGGGTTACCATGAGCTATTTTTTTTTTTTTTCTGCTATGGGGGTATTCTCTCTTTTCCCCCCCTTTTTTTTTTTTTTTGTTTTGGCAAAATGTAAAGATGAAACTTTATCCCTAGTTAACAAGAGAGAAGACAAAGTTATCAAACAACCATAATATTCAGTCCTAATTCACATGGTGCCATGGTACATTCTTCTGAATGGCGTTTGTGATCCCAGATGATCGATGTTCAGCTTCATGGGAAATGCTGTTTCCTCACGGTCTTGATTCTTCTGCCGTTGTTTATTGCGACGATCGCAGGTAGCAGGAAAGAAGGCTCGAGGCGACCTACTTGTCATTTGTTTTTAAAATTTATTTCTTGTTTACTTTCCTAATTATTATTTGTATTTTGCTGCAGTTTTTAATCTGTATTTTAATTTGTTATTCTAATCACCTTTTATTTTTAACCTCTTTTTTTTTTCTAATCCAGTATTTAATCCTTTATTTTGTTTGATCTTATATTCTTCAAATTTTTTTTTTTTTTTGCATGTTTAGTTCATTTAATCTATTTTCTATTTTTATTTTGTATCTTTGCCTTTTTTATTATATTTTGTAACCTGCTTTTCTATTAATTCCTTTTATTATTATTGTGCATTTTAACTTTTCTTGACGTCTTCTTTTTACAGAGTTTTTGTTTTAACCTAGTAGTCTTGATAATCCTTATTTTTTATTTATTACTAGTAATTCTTACATTTTTGTTAACAGCTATTTTGTCAGCAATCCTTATGATTTTTTAGTTTATCATATTTTGTTTTTAATATTTTAATTTTATTGTTGCTCTTGTTCATTACTCTGTTATTTAGTACTCTAGTCTGTTATTCTGTTATTTAGTACTCTATTTTTGTATCCAGTGTTTTTATACCTTTGTTACATTTTGTATGTTTAAACCTTTTTCTTTGCACTTGTCACCTTTTTGTTTACCATTTTAAAATTTTTTGTTCTTTGCACTTGTTACCCTTTTTTTTTTTCACACCTTTTTTTTTTCTCTTTTTTTTTTGTAGTCTATGTCTAAGAAAGAAATCTAAAAACCTTACATTAGCTAAAGAATACCTTAGAAAATGAATACCTATTCACTACAAACCTTAACATTATTACAATATTACATGGAGCTCCTTTGAAATGCCAAGGCACACAACTAAGAAGGTTCGAACCGAAAAGAAATCTTATAATTTGAACTCATTACTAAGTAGGTATACCTTGCTACAATTACTATGTACTAAGTACCTGTGAATACCAAATGCTTACTATTCATTATTCTTATTACAAAACTTAGCAAAACTCTAAATAACAAATCTTCATACCTTAGCACAATCGCTATGTATTAACCACCCACAAGTACCAAATGCGTACCGTTCACCATTCTTATTACAAAAGCTTAGCAAAACTCTAAATAGCAAATCTCGGAAAGACATTACAACCAGGAATGAGAAAATTAAGCACTGTCGCTTTAAATCAGAGCAGAGTCGCGGCTGAAGCCGCTGGGAAGGGGGGTCGCTGGTGCGAGGGGAAAGGGGTGGGGGCCGGGCAAGCGGCCGCCACTGGGCTGCCGCTGCTGTCAGTGGTGCGTCAGTCGGTACTGCCTTGGTCGGAGCCGTCGCGGGCGGGGTGCGGTGGTAAGAACGCCGTCACCGCGAGCCCCCAAGCGCTCCGCTGTTTCTCAGAGGGGCCGTAAAACAAAGTCGATGCTGCTTGAACTCCTCGCTGGCGGTGTTGTTGTCTCCGAATCCGAGCCCTCGCTGGCGATATCAGAGGAAGGTGTTGATGAACGAGATCGAACGCACCGAGCTGCCCCCTCTCGGCTCCCTCCCCGCTGGGTGCAAACACGATGTGGCCGCCGAAGATGTATCGGGGGCGGCCCCGGTCGATCGGCCGATACTTTGAAACACATCGTCCGGCTGCAACTCAGATAGACCTAGGGCTGCATCTCGTTTTTTAATACAGTTTATGCATTCTCGCCACGGCTTTTGCAGCTTGATAGTGACCCAGTCCCACAGTCTGTTTCCATAGTCCAAACAAGTGTCATCAAAACAACTATCTCCGCTCGGGAAATACCCTAAAAGCGGATCCATGGGCCAAAAACCCAGGAATTACTTCGGGCGATATCTGCGCCTTACGCTTTTCTAAAAAGCATTGAAATAAGGAGAGCGCTGCTTCTCCTTCCATATTCACCGACGGCCGCGAACTTCACTGCCGCGAGCTGTTACCCGTCAGTGTCAGCCGCTCCTTTCCTCAGGCCCGCCGATGCCGGCCCGCCCGAGTTTGCCGTCGGCCCGCCGATAATTTTTGCCGTGCCTGAATAGCAGCTTTTTGTTCTGCAGCATGCTGATCGAATGTTACCATAACCGCTCTCCATGGCTTACTGTTCTTCTTAGGAGCCTTATCATCGTCTATACTTTTCATCCATAAATCTTGTCCTAATTCCTTCCACCGTAGTCTATCAAAAACATCGTTGGGATCCCCGAAATACCCCAACTTCTCAGCACATTCCAACAAAGGCTCCAATTCCTTTTTAACATCTAACTTAGAGCCCCGCTTTTCTAAAAAGCACTTAAGTAAATCATACGTTGCCTGCCTATCCATCATACATTAGTACCTGTGCGCACAGTTCCCAAGCAGTTCCAGGTTACAACGTCTTCGGCTCCCAGGCTGTCGTCTCGCTGCCTCTCTGTGGGTCAACGAACTCTCTGCCTCTCCGTGGGTCAACGAACAGCCTCCGGTACTGCTATCCCGGGCCGGTACTTCTTGCCTCCGCGCTCACGACCGTACACTTAACCCTCGAGGAACCTTCAGACTTCTCTGTGAGTCTATGACCCTCTCTGTGGGGTCGAACCCTCAAGGAACCTTCAGACTTCTCTGTGAGTCTATGACCCTCTCTGTGGGGTCGGACCCTCTCTGTGGGGTCCCGGTCGAACCCTCTCTGTGGGGTCCCTGTTCCAGGCGCCATATTGTCAGAAGGGCATGTCTTGTTACAATATGGAAGACCTCTCAAGTTTTGCAGCACAGAAGACATCTCTTCAAGGACTGTACTTTCCATAGCCCCACAGAAGCATTCAGATCTGGAAGGAAGCTCTCACTTCAATTCCAAACTGAAGGACTGATGGGGTGGGGGGGTGTAGGGGGGGGAGGGAAAGGCCCAGCTTTCCCTCCCCAACGGAGAAGGAAAAAAACCCACAGCTACCTCAGTCGGAAAAACAAAGGAATGCTATATTTTACAAGCAATGGGAAAATGCAGGACATGTATACATAATATATACAGTATTCACAATACATATACAGAAATATACAGCAAAGAAAGATACAGGAACAAGACCCCCTCCTCTGGACAGAGGGGGTTCCCCCCTGTACCCGCTTCTCTCCCCCTACCTCCCTTTTTTCCCAAAGAGGATTAGAGAGAGAAAAAGGCAGTTATAAAGGAAGAAAAAGTCTTAGTAGGCCTTCAAGCACATGCAGGATTAGTGCTTATCTTATACAAGGTCGTTCTGCCTAGGTTCCCAGAAACAGACAGGCTGGAAGGGGAAAGCAAAGAGGAACAGAACTAGATTCTAACGGCACTAAAACGGAAAGCTGCATTCTACCAATCTACCAATGAAAATCGTTTAGAATATCAATGTTTAAAAAATATTCAGCCAGTGTCCCAGCACTGTCCCTTTCTTAAAGGCACAGCCTCAAACGGTCACAGTCCACCCCTTCTAAACAATTTCATTGGCTGTTCGTACTGTCCATCCAATCTAAAACAATATTTACAGTTCGTAAGTGTGGTAGGTTGAGAGAGGGCCTAGCTCTCCCTCCCCCACGGAGTAAGTAACCACGGCTAAACTCAGTCAGAGAAAGCAGACTATATTTACAAGCATATATGGAAAGCAGGTTATATATATAACACATTATATACAGGTATTTACAATATGTATACAGAAATATACAGCAAAGAGAAATAACACAACAAAAATCCCTCCTCAAGAGGAGGGTTCCCCTCCCTGTAACCCCCTCTCTCCCCCCCCACCTCCCTTTTTTCCCAAAAAGGGGTTAGAGAGAAGGAAAGGCAAGTTATTAAGGAAAAGAGTTGTTATTAAGCTTCAAATGCCCATGCAGGATTAGTTTGCTTATCTCAAGGTCAGCTCCGCTTTAGTTTGCTGAGAAGCAGGCAGGGAGAGAAGCAGTTTAGGCTGGCACGGCAGAACAGGCTGAAACCCAAACTGAGAAAAAATTCCAACTGCCCTACAATTTAAAGTTGCATTTTGCCCCTTCACCAATGAAATTCGTTTAGAATATCGAGTTTTCATTTTCATACAAAAACATTCAGCCAGTGTCCCAGTACTGTCTGTTTCTTAAAGGCACAGCCTAAAATGGGCACAGTAAGTAAAGTTCATAGTCCATTCCGGCTATACTCAGATGTAGATGATTCAGAAGTCCAAGAAAATCAGGAAACAAGAAAATGGAAAACAGTTCGTCTCTCCGCAGATGAAGCGATGAAAAGGGAAACAGGGATACAGGGTGTGGTAGGTTGAGAGAGGGCTTAGCTCTCCCTCCTCCACAGAGTAAGAAACCACAACTAGCCCAGTCGAAAGAGCAAGCTATATATTTACAAGCATATATGGAAAGCAGGTTATATATAACACAATATATACAGGTATTTACAATATATACACAGAAATACACAGCAAAGAGAAATAACACAACAAAAATCCCTCCCCGAGGGAGGGATCCCCTCCTTGGAACCCCCTCTCTCCCCCCCCCACCTCCCCTTTTCCCCAAAAAGGGGTTAGAGAGAGAGAACGGCAAGTTACTAAGGAGAAGAGTTGTTAGCAAGCTTCAAAAGCCCATGCAGGATTAGTGTTTGCTTATCTGAAGGCCAACTCCAGCAGTTCGCAGAAGAAGCAGGCAGGGAGAACAGGCTGAAACACCAAACTCCCCCAACTCCCAAACCGAACTGAACTGAGGAAAAAAAAATTTCCAACTGCTTCACAATCTAAAGCTGCATTTTTGTTTATCAACCAATGAAATTCGTTTAGAATATCAGAATGTTTTGGTTCTAGTACCGAAAACATTAGCCAGTGTGTTCCAGCAGTGTTTGTTCTTAAAGGCACAGCCTCAAACGACCACACAGGGACTCTCAGTTGACTCAGAGCTCTCAGGGTCCTCAGGGTTCATGCACTGTAGATTCCTCAGGGATTCTTCCTTTGGACGCGATGTATCTGTACAACAGACTGAAATCAAACTGTTTCAGCTAAAGTTAAATTTCTTTGTGGAATACACTGAATTTCACCATTCTCTTGCATTACCCAATAAGTGTGACCCGGACCTTCTGCTGAAACCACCCCTCGGACAGGTTTAGCCTCTCCTGAGGGCAAAAATACCCAAACAGTTTTACCTAACAAATTCTTTTCTCTAACAACAGGAACTCTATCACCTTCTACAGATTAGCTGCTGTGGAGGATGCTTCTGGTCCTGCCATGGAAGGAGGAGGAAATGACCTCGTTAATGGTGGCAGCCGGGGACGTGGGAGCTGACATGTTTGGGGCTGTTGCAGCCCCTGGCTGCTTGCCAGCATCAGCAACAGGACCGTTCAAAGCAGCCTTTCCGATAGACTTTTTAGCTTTATCTTTAACTGATACAGATTCTCCACTCTCCTCATCACTAGAAGTCTCTGGTACAGAGCCAGAGTGGTGCTTCTTTCTCTTTGATCTATGCTTTATAATAAAACATGCCCTAGACACTCTTTTCTCCCGGTACAGTGCTACAAAAAAATACACATTAGTTATCACCAGCAGCAGGATTACACATGCCAAATAAATCACCTTTGGATCCCAGCCATCACTTAAAATTACTCTTTCACCTACTGGAATCTTAAACTCCCTTATCTCAATTGGGAGAGTGCTCGAAGTCACATTCCTGTATCTTGTAAGCCAAAAGAATGCCAGACAGCAGTCATATAGAAGCTGAATCTTATACTAAAACCATAAATATAATTTTTGCATTATATATTTACCTATTTGATTGATAATCAAACCCAGACAATATTTGTAGATCGATACACTAAAAATTGAAAAGAACAATGCATAAAAATCCAAAACACCTTCATGTTTGCTAGTCTGACTCAGGCATGCAATAAATCAAACTAATTTATCACCAAGCCCTGAGTTGGGCGGCCAATAATGTGGTGGATTGAGAGAGGGCCTAGCTCTCCCTCCCCCACAGAGAAAGAAACCACAGCTAAACTCAGTCGGAGAAGCAAAGCTATATTTACAAGCATATATGGAATGCAGGTTATATATAACACAATTTATACAGTATTTACAAAATATATACAGAAATATACAGCAAAGAAAAATAACACAACAAAATTCCCTCCTCGAGAGGAGGGTTTCCCTCCCTGTAACCCCCTCTCCCCCCCCACCCTCCATTTTTCCCAAAAAGGGGTTAGAGAGAGAAAGAAAGGCAGTTATTAAGGAAAAGAGATGTTATTAGCTTCAAAAGCTCATGCAGGAATTAGTTTTGCTTATCTCAAGGTCAGCTCTGGCTAGTTTGCTGAGAAGCAGACAGGCTGGAAAGGCAGAACAGGCTGAAACTCCGAAAAATTCCAACTGCCCTAAAACTTAAAGTTGCATTCTGCCCATCTACTAATGAAATTTGTTTAGAATATCTCAGTGTTTTCATTCTGGTACCAAAACATTCAGCCAGAGTGTTCTAACACTGTCCCTTTCTTAAAGGCACAGCCTCAAACAGTCACAAAGGCACAGCCTCAAACCTTCACAGGGGGGTATGGGTTTGTTCTCCTGGCTTCTGGGAAGAACAAGGATGCTTTCACCTTGTGCAATTACCTGTTTTAATTTTGTTATATTTTGTTAGTATTGTTACTCTTTCACCTTGTGTAAGTCCCTGTTGTATACAGTGATTCAACATGTAGTGTCCAATATGCAATTTGTGTCTAACGATGGTGTACAACAGATGTGTGACATTAACCAATCAAAACTTATGTCTATTGTAAAAAATTGTTTTAAACGTCTTTCCTTTCCTTTCTTTTCTTGGGGGCTGCCCACACCACCTGGCACCAGGGAGGAAAATCACCCTGACAGATGCATTTTAACATGGCCACAAATAATGGAGCCAAGCTGGTGCAGTGGCTTACCAGCCCCCTGTAAGCATTGCACCCCAGTCCACCCAACCTCCTGGGGTGCCACAGGGCAGCATCCCTAGCTCAGAGCCTCCCACAGCTTTCCCCTCCAGGGGACAGGTACCACCACAGCACTGAGGTGTGTTTCCCAGTTAGAGGTTTCTCCAGGCTATCAAGGCACCGTGGAGCTGGTTGGGGATTTTCCACCAGGATGTTGTCTATCTAATCCTGGCACATTCAAAAGTCAGTGGTTTCCCATGGGGAAATTTCTGCTTCTTGGGCTTAGTGAGGGAAATCAGGACGAAGCGCTGCACACCTGCTCTGCTGCAGCAACTGCTTGCAGAGGGAAGCATCTGGAATTCCTCCTCTGGTGAGATGCTCCCAGTGCTGGTTGGGATGGGGGTGAGGCAGGGTGGTCTGCATGGCTTTCCTCCACCCAGACTCCAAAGGGGAGCAGCATCTTGCAGGGGCTCAGAGCACAAAGGGTCCACCTTGAGTTTGGTGTCCCCAAGGGGCTGAGGCAGACTGTTGGGGGACCATGGGGTGTCCCTGAGCCTGGCTGGCAGGAGGAGAGGTGCTGGGTGCCAATCTGCTGCACCCACTGTGCTCCTTTGCTGTCTCCCTGGCTGTTGCAGTTTGAGCTGGGTGCCCCCCTGGTGTGTTCACTTCCTGTGTCCAGAAGTCCAGCCCAGAGGGACGGACACAGGAAATTGTGTGTATTTCCTACCATAATTCTTTGCACCACTATAAGATCCAGTGCGGGGTCTAGCACTCTCTCTTTTCTTCCTCCTCCGCCAGCCGGTAACTGGGGGAGATGTCTGCTGGCTTTGGGCCTGGCTAGGCCCAAGGCCACGGGGGGATGGGCAGTCTCAGGCCTGGCCAGCTGAGACTAGCCCAGCAGAGGGAGGGGGAAGAAGGAGCCCTGAGGGTCTCGGGTGTACCCTCAGGTGGGAATGGGATGCCTCTGGGTTTGCTTTGGGATCTTTCTTTCTTTGTCACTGCACTTTGGGTTCTCTGTAACATTCACTGCTTTCTATTTAAACTTTCATCACTTCTGCAATCCGTTTGTCTGAGTGTTTTTATTCCTGCCCGTGGTGGGGAGAGGGGGCTGCCTCAACCCAGCACACTGGCTGTCACCCATCCTGATGCCAAGGCAAGCTGGGGATTTACAATACCACTCACTTAATGGTAGCACCACCATGGGGCTTTGCGAGGGGACAGAGATGAAGAGGGAGGTCTACAGAGCCTGCCCAGAGCCCTTGGCACATCCCTGCACCTCCCACACACTCAGAGGGCATCTGTCCTGTGCGAGAGAGACAGAGCTGGGGAAAACCTGCTCCCGTGGCAGCCCTGCCAAAGCTGAACAAGAGAGGGGCTGGTCTGAGCCCCACCCCCTCACCCCCCCCCCCATCCAATGCTTGCAGGAGGCAATGGGGCAAAGGTGGGGGGCAGCGTGGTAGGGGATGGGGAGAGGATCCTGCCCACGGCCCCCCGAGTAGGACAAACATGAAATGCAGCTCCATTGGTGGCTCTGAGTCCACCCCTGCGGCAGGTTGAGGGAGAGGCTGGAGACAATTAGCAGTACGATCAGCCCCTCTACACCTGGAGCTGCAGGAGAGAGAGAGGCTTTATTAAAGGGGGGGGGGGGGGGGGAAGAGATGGAGCAACAAAAAATCCCCAGCCCACACTCTTCTCTCTAGAAAGGAGATAAAAAGCCTCGGAGGAGGAGGAGGTGGTGTTGAAGAGAGGGAGGGTGGCAGTAGCACAGCCGGGTGCTGGCAGGGAAGGTGTGAAAAAAGGAGAAGCAGAGCATCCTTGTGGCAGAGCCGTGGCTTGGGCTGGTGGGGGAAGGCCGTGGGGACAAGACAGGGGGCACGGAGGGGAGTGGTGGTGTCACACTTGGCCTGGGGAACCAAGGGAGAGGGACTGCAGATCTGGGACCCAGCAGCTGGTTGGAGCCAGAGGTATCTCTGTTGGGCTGCGGGGCCAGCATCACCCTGAGATGGCAGTCGTTGAGAGGGACATGGATGTGTCCTCACCAGTGGCCCTGCAGGTGATGTATCCATCTGGGACTTGCTGGCTTGTCTGGGATGAATGCCAGGCAGAGATGGGTTTGGGTTTGGATTTAGTCCCACCCAAAGCACCAATGCCCTGGAAGAGACTCACACCACTGCCCATGGCCACGGAACAGGACACATCTTTTTCTTTGGTTTCATGCACCCAGAGGGAATGAGCTCCCTGCCTGGCACCCTTGCACTGCCCACATTGCCCCACGAGCCTCTGATACTGGGTGGGACTCCTCTCTTTGCAGGGAAGGAGATGCTGGATGTAGACGGACCCAAGGGAGGATTTTTTTCACCCAGGCTGGGAAGATCCCACTTGGGGTTGGGAAGCACAGGAGCAGTATGGTGCAGGGAGAAGAGCCCAGCTGCTGTGAAACACTCAGTGTGGTGGTGGTGGGTGTCTTGGCCTACAAAGACCCCCTGTCTGGGACTGGGGTGGTGCTTTGGCAAGTGTGCCATACCCAGGGGTGTTCTGCATTCACACTGAGTACCTCCAGTGTTGTCTCCCCTGACTCCAAGCTCACAGAGCCTCACCTGTGCCTCATGGAGCACAAACAGAAATTTGGGTTCTGTTAAAGAGGCCCAGAGGAGCCAAAGGCCCTGGGGGTGTGAAACCCTGAGCTGTGCCAGTGCAGCACATCCCATCCCCAGCCGCTGCACCCTGCTTCCTGTGGCTCAGCCCTTCCCTGCCGTTTAGTTCATCTCAAATAAATGGATGAGTAAGTGGCTGTGGGCACTGAGACCAGGAGTGGTCAGGAGCCCCCACGAGTGGTCAGGCTCCAGGGGGTCCAGGATACCTATGTCCCTCCAAGCCTATATCAGGTCTTGCAGTGAAACCCTGTGGCTTGGGCAGAGGGTGCAGAGGCTTTGCTGCTTGTCATGCTCACTGCTGCAGGCTCTCCTGGCACTGCAAAAGCAGCACATGTGTCTTTAGGACAAAAAATAGGGAAGGAGGGTGGCGGGGACTCCCAGGAACCCCCCACATCCTGGACAGCGTGAGGTTCCCGGTGGGATGGGGAGAGCTGCACTCTGGGGCCGGTGACAGCTCAGGTCTGCCCCACTGATGGCATTTTTGCCCCTGCTCCCTTTCCAACTCAGCCTTCTCTGGACTTACAGGGATGCTAACAGCTCAGCTCTAGACTTACAGGGGTGCTAACAGCTCAGCTCTTGCAGCAGCCAGGATCCAACAGCAGGACAGGGATGCCGGGAGGCCCCAGGAGGCCTTTCCCTCCCTCCCTCCCTTCTCGCCCGGCACGTGCCGTGAGCGATGCTCGGCTGGGCGCGTGGGCTGCCGGCTCTGCTGGGGCTCCTGCCCCATCCCTCTGCACCCTGCCGTTTTCCTCATCTCCTCAGCATCACATGCAAATCCAAATTGCCTGGCTCCACCCGCCCCCACCGCTGCAATCAATTATCCACCACCACTCGCCAGCCCGTGGTCTTTTGTTCCTCGGTGGGGAGCAGGAGCGGGGCCACGGGGAGCAAGGGGAAGGTGGGGTGGGAGGTGGGTTTGCTTTTGAGAGTTGTTATTGCAGCCCTGAAGGGGTTTGGCAGGCAAGGGAAGCTGGGACAAAGGTGGTGCTCGGCGGGGCTGGAGCGTGCGTGTGCATGTGTGCGGCGCTGCAGCTCCCAGGATGACACCAGCAGTGCTCGGTGCCGTGAGCTGGCAGGGCCGGGGGTGTGGGGTATGGGGGCAAAAAGGGTTCTTTCTCTGGAGCGTTCCAAGCAGCTGTGCTCCTTTGCCTGCCAGGCCCCAGGAGACCCTTGCACATTGACTCACACGTGTGCGAGCTGCTGCAGCAGCAGTCACTGTCCAGCTTGGCTCTGGGGGTCACAGAATCATATGGAATCCCAGCACGGTGGGCTTTGGAAGGGACCTCTGGAGGCTGCCAGAGGTGGATCACTCAGAGCAAATCACACAGAAACATGTCCAGGCGGGTTTTAAATGCCTCCAGAGATGGAGACTCCACAACCTCCATGAGCAGCCTATTTCAGTGCTCTGCCACCCTCAAAGTGGAGAGGTTTTTTTCCTTGTGTTCACATGAAACCTCTTCTGTTCCACTTTGTGTCCATTGCACCTTGTCCTGTCACTGAACACCACTGAGAAGAATCTGGCTCCATCCTCTTGACATTTGACATTCAGATATTGATAAGCATTAGTGAGATCCCCCCCACCCCCAGTCTGCTTTGCAGGCTAAACACCCCCAGCTCTGCCAGCCTTTCCTCATGAGGTAGGTGTTCCAGACCCCTCATCACCTTTGTGTTTAGGTCCCCTGGGCTGTCCCTGCCCTGCATGACAGTGCTGTAGCTGGTGGGACCTTGCACCATTCACCTGCACCCATGGCTGCTGCTTACACCCACCTCTGCAAAGCACTGCTGTGACTGCAAGGTCTAGGGCATGCAAAGCCACACACAGGGACTAGAGAGAAGTGGCCAAGCACTGTGTGGCCACTGCAGTCACCCTGGTGTCCCTCAGGAGCCCATCCCCCTGGGAAATCACTGCCCCATCTCTCCTGTGGTAGAGGAGAGGGAGAGGAGGAAAGACACGTGAGTGTCCCAGGGGAGCATGGAGGAGGGAATCCTGCATTCATCCCCAAGTCTACCTGTGCCTGCCCCCATCATTCCCCAAGGGCAGCAGGGCAGGTGTTGTAGTTTGAGCTGGGTGCCCCTCTGGTGCATTCACTTCCTGTGTCCAGAAGTCCAGCCCAGAGGGATGGACACAGGAAATTGTGTATTTCCTACCATAATTCTTTGCACCACTATAAGATCCAGTGCGGAGTTGTAATGGGTTGGGGCAGGTCCCCTCCCCACCACAGGCAGAAATAACAACTCAGGCAAACGGATTGCAAAAGTGATGAAAGTTTAAATAGAAAGCAGTGAATGTTACAGAAAACCCAAAGCGCAGTGACAAAGAAAGATCCCATCCCCACCTGAGGGTGCATGCAAAACCCCCAGGGCTCCTTCTTCCCCCTCCCTCTGCTGGGCTAGTCTCAGCTGGCCAGGCCTGAGACTGCCCATCCCCCTGTGGCCTTGGGCCTAATCAGGCCATGGCCGGGAGATCTCTCTCCCAGTTACCAAGTCTCGGAGAGGGAAGGAAAGAGGAAGTGCCAGACTCCGCACTGGATCTTATAGTGGTGCAAAGAATTATGGTAGGAAATACACAATTTCCTGTGTCCATCCCTCTGGGCTGGACTTCTGGACACAGGAAGTGAATGCACCAGGGGGGCACCCAGCTCAAACTGCAACATGCCACCCCTGTATTTCATACCATAATCTCTGCACCTAAACACATCATCAAATCAGAAATCTTCTGATGACATGTCCGGCGAAGTCCACATCTTCATCTGGGTGTCCACTCAACCAGTCTCTCATTCAGGCTCAAGCATCAGTCCATTCCAGTTGTTCTTCCTCATGTGATGGAACCTCCCAGCGACGCAGTCCTTCTCCTGCAGTGTGAATTCCTTGTGGACTCCTTGGGACATCCTGGTCACCTGGAAATACCTCACAACTTCTCAGCCAAGCCTTTACTCTCCTATTCAGCGGCAAATTCTCCACCCCTGGGGCAGGCCAGTCGGAACAATCCGGCTCCACGACTGCCTTTTTCAATCCATCCAGGGTGCCGCAGCCAACCGCTTTCACGCGGACCAAAGCTACACGGATGCATGCCAGAGGCACTCCGCACCCCCCGGCTGGGCGCTCGCGTACCGAGGCAGGACAGCATCCGGCTGCACAACCTCCACCCCCGGAAGAGGGAGGAGCTGCGCCACAGCCCACTGAAGAAGCAGGGAGGCGGAGCCAGGTGCTCGGCGCCATTTTCGGAACACATCCGAAAACGCCAGGGAAAGATTTACAGCTGCCGCCGCCGCCTGAACGCAGCCCGGCTCGGGCGGTGCCGCCGCCGCCGCTTGAACGCGGCCCGGCTCGGGCGGTGCTGCCGCCGCCGCTTGAACGCGGCCCGGCCCGGCCCCCGCCGTCTCTGTCGCCGCGATGCAGAGTCCGAGTCACCTCCAGCAGTCGCTTGCCCGCTCGCCGCGGGTGTCCGCTCCCCGCAGCGGCCGCGGGCCGACCACGCTCTGCTTGCCGCTGCCCCTCCTCCGCTCCCCGCCGCTCCGCAGAGAACGAGGAGAAGGCAGGTCTCGCCTTCTTAGGCTACTAGAGCACTCTTAAGCTACCCTGGGCAGAAAGTCACAGAAAGAACCACCCCTCGCTGTTCCCAAACAACAGGAGGGAATTCCATGCCATCAGCTACGCACCAGCTATCCTTCTGCAGTCCACAGGAGTTCACACAGTCGCCCCGGTAACACAAAACCTGAGCCCCAACTTTCCAAACCCAAACCGACGCCCAGAACTAAATTTAAACTCTCCATCTTTTGCAATCCGAGCTGCAGTTGGCCCCACGTTGGTGCGCCAAAAATGTAATGGGTTGGGGCAGGTCCCCTCCCCACCACAGGCAGAAATAACAACTCAGGCAAACGGATTGCAAAAGTGATGAAAGTTTAAATAGAAAGCAGTGAATGTTACAGAAAACCCAAAGCGCAGTGACAAAGAAAGATCCCATCCCCACCTGAGGGTGCATGCAAAACCCCCAGGGCTCCTTCTTCCCCCTCCCTCTGCTGGGCTAGTCTCAGCTGGCCAGGCCTGAGACTGCCCATCCCCCTGTGGCCTTGGGCCTAATCAGGCCATGGCCGGGAGATCTCTCTCCCAGTTACCAAGTCTCGGAGAGGGAAGGAAAGAGGAAGTGCCAGACTCCGCACTGGATCTTATAGTGGTGCAAAGAATTATGGTAGGAAATACACAATTTCCTGTGTCCATCCCTCTGGGCTGGACTTCTGGACACAGGAAGTGAACACACCAGGGGGGCACCCAGCTCAAACTGCAACATGAGTCTGGCACTTCCTCTTTCCTTCCCTCTCCGAGACTTGGTAACTGGGGGAGAGATCTCCCGGCCATGGGCCTGATTGGGCCCAAGGCCACAGGGGGATGGGCAGTCTCAGGCCTGGCCAGCTGAGACTAGCCCAGCAGAGGGAGGGGGAAGAAGGAGCCCTGGGGGTTTTGCATGCACCCTCAGGTGGGGATGGGATCTTTCTTTGTCACTGCGCTTTGGGTTTTCTGTAACGTTCACTGCTTTCTATTTAAACTTTCATCACTTTTGCAATCCGTTTGTCTGAGTCGTTATTTCTGCCTGTGGTGGGGAGGGGGTCTGCCCCAACCCATTACATTTTGGCGCCCAACGTGGGGCCAACTGCAGCTCGGATTGCAAAGGATGGAGAGTTTAAATTTAGTTCTGGGCGTCGGTTTGGGTTTGGAAAGTTGGGGCTCAGGTTTTGTGTTACCGGGGCGACTGTGTGAACTCCTGTGGACTGCAGAAGGATAGCTGGTGCGTGGCTGATGGCATGGAATTCCCTCCTGTTGTTTGGGAACAGCGAGGGGTGGCTCTTTCTGTGACTTTCTGCCCAGGGTAGCTTAAGAATGCTCGAGTAGCCTAAGAAGGCGAGACCTGCCTTCTCCTCGTTCTCTGCGGAGCGGCAGGGAGCGGAGGAGGGGCAGCGGCAAGCAGAATGTGGTCGGCCCGCGGCCGCTGCGGGGAGCGGACACCCGCGGCAAGCGGGCAAGCGACTGCTGGAGGTGACTCGGACTCTGCATCGCGGCGACAGAGACGGCGGGGGCCGGGCCGGGCCGCGTTCAAGCGGCGGCGGCGGCACCGCCCGAGCCGGGCTGCGTTCAGGCGGCGGCGGCAGCTGTAAATCTTTCCCTGGTGTTTTCGGACGTGTTCCGAAAATGGCGCCGAGCACCTGGCTCCGCCTCCCTGATTCTTCAGTGGGCTGTGGCGCAGCTCCTCCCTCTTCTGGGGGTGGAGGTTGTGCAGCCGGATGCTGTCCTGCCTCGGTACGCGAGCGCCCAGCCGAGGGGTGCGGAGTGCCTTTGACATGCATCCGTGTAGCTTTGGTCCGCGTGAAAGCGGTTGGCTGCGGCACCCTGGATGGATTGAAAAAGGCAGTCGTGGAGCTAGATTGTTCCGACTGGCCTGCCCCAGAGATGGAGAATTTGCCGCTGAATATGAGAGTAAAGGCTTGGCTGAGAAGTTGTGAGGTATTTCCAGGTGACCAGGATGTCCCAAGGAGTCCACAAGGAATTCACACTGCAGGAGAAGGGACTGCGTCGCTGGGAGGTTCCATCACATGAGGAAGAACAACTGGAATGGACTGATGCTTGAGCCTGAATGAGAGACTGTTTGAGTGGGCGCCCAGATGAAGATATGGACTCCGCCGGACATGTCATCAGAAGTTTTCTGATCTGATGATGTGTTTGGGTGCAAAGATTATGGTATGAAATACAGGGGTGGCATGTTGTAGTTTGAGCTGGGTGCCCCTCTGGTGCATTCACTTCCTGTGTCCAGAAGTCCAGCCCAGAGGGATGGACACAGGAAATTGTGTATTTCCTACCATAATTCTTTGCACCACTATAAGATCCAGTGCGGAGTCTGGCACTTCCTCTTTCCTTCCCTCTCCGAGACTTGGTAACTGGGGGAGAGATCTCCTGGCCATGGGCCTGATTGGGCCCAAGGCCACAGGGGGATGGGCAGTCTCAGGCCTGGCCAGCTGAGACTAGCCCAGCAGAGGGAGGGGGAAGAAGGAGCCCTGGGGGTTTTGCATGCACCCTCAGGTGGGGATGGGATCTTTCTTTGTCACTGCGCTTTGGGTTTTCTGTAACGTTCACTGCTTTCTATTTAAACTTTCATCACTTTTGCAATCCGTTTGTCTGCGTCGTTATTTCTGCCTGTGGTGGGGAGGGGACCTGCCCCAACCCATTACAGCAGGGAAGACAAAGAAATGCCCTCAGTGTTTCTCCAAGCTCCTTCCTTGGCCAGTACCCATCCCCATTCCCATCCCTGTCCCCATTCTCATCCCTATTCCCATTCCCATCCCCATCCCCATGCCAACCTTTGCCTCACAGGCACATCAGGGCTGAGCTTGTGCCCTTGCTCATGCCCATCCCTTCACCTCTCCCTGTGCTTTCCTGTCTCTCCAGGGGCGCTTTCCCCATCGTCCGGAGATGCATGAAGGTGTTGGCAGGACAAGAGTATGCAGCCAAGATTATCAACACCAAGAAGCTGTCTGCTCGAGGGAGGATGGTGAGACAATGGATTCACCAATTCACCACCTGTTTCCTGATGTGTAATGAGTGTGTGGGCAGGTAGATGGAGAAGGAGGAGGCGGAGGTCCCCCCCTTCATCCAGACCCCTGCCCAAACAAACAGGAATGCACAGAAAGATTTCCTGGGGAACGATACCTGGATACTTACCTAAGGATGATTTCCTGGCCCCTGATTTCCTGAGGGACAATACTTGGACACATACCTAAGGACTAAAAAACTGTATAAAAGACTTGAGCCACTACTGGCTCAGCAGAAGAAAAACGGAGAACCGAAAACACAGATAAAGGAAAACACAGGACAATGCTGCTGAGAAAGAAAGCATGGGAGATGGAAAAGCCCGGGAAAATGCTGCTCTGAAGAAAAGAGGCCATGGAGACTGGAAGAAGCAGACTGAACCCTCTCCCTGAAGGGAGGTTGTAGACAGGCGTGTGGTGGGTTGAAAGGAAAGGCTCCGCTTTCCCTCCCCCACTGAGAAAGAAACCGCGGCTAAAACTCAGTAAGAGAAAAAAGCAGACACACATATTTACAAGCATGTATAGGAAGCAGATTATATGTAACACCACAAATACAGGTATTTTACAATATATACAGGAATATACAGCAAATGAACTCAACCAGAAACCAGACCCCCAACAGGGGGCTTCCCCCTGTGCCCCCTTCACCCCCCTACCTCCCTTCTCCCCCAAAGAGGTAGAAGAAGAGAAAAAAGGGGAGTTAGTACAGCATAGGCCTAAGCACAGGGAGTTAGTTCTTATCTTCTGCTGAAACCACCCCTCGGACAGGTTTAGCCTCTCCTGAGGGCGAAAATACCCAAACAGTTCTACCTAACAGGTTCTTTTCTCTAACAATGGGAACTCTATCACCTTCTACTCTCCGTAGCAGATCTGAATGTGCCGGTCCAGCTCGGTTCACTGAACCTCTACTATTCACCAGCCACGTTGCTTGTGCTAAATGTTTCTCCCAGTTTTTCAAAGATCCACCTCCCATGGCGTTGAGAGTGGTCTTCAACAAGCACTTGTAGCGTTCAATCTTCCCTGCAGCTGGTGCATAGTAGGGAATATGGAAAATCCACTCAATACCGTGCTCTTTTGCCCAGCTCTTCACAAGGTTGTTCTTGAAATGAGTTCCGTTGTCTGACTCAATCCTCTCTGGAGTTCTGTGTCTCCACAGGATCTGTCTCTCCACACCGAGAATGGTGTTGCGTGCAGTTGCATGTGGAACTGCATAAGTTTCCAGCCATCCGGTGTTCGCCTCTACCACAGTAAGCACGTATTGCTTACCAGAACGAGAACGTGGTAGAGTGATGTAGTCAATCTGCCAAGCTTCACCATACTTGTGCTTGGACCATCTGTCACCATACCACAAGGGCTTAATTCACTTTGCCTGCTTAATAGCAGCACAAATATCACAGTCATGGATGACTTGTGTGATGGCATCCATGGAAATGTCTATGGATCTGTCACGAGCCCATTGGTATGTTGCATCTCTGCCTTGATGTCCTGACAAATCATGAGCCCACCGAGCTAAGAATATCTCACCTCGGTGTTTCCAGTCGAGATCAAGATCAGAGTCCATGTCTACTTGCGAAACTCTTGCAGCTAGATCTGCTTGATGGTTGTGTTGCTGTTCCTCAGTAGCTTTGCTCTTAGGAATGTGAGCATCAATGTGTCTCACTTTCACTGGAATTATCTGGATTCGATCAGCAATGTCCTGCACAGGTCAGCTGCCAAATGGGTTTTCCTTTTCTCTGCCAACCATTCTTTTTCCAGTTCTTTAGCCAACCCTATAGAGCATTGGCTACCATCCACGAATCGGTGTAGATATAAAGCCTTGGCCATCTCTCATGTTCAGCTATGTCGAGAGCTAGCTGCACAACTTTTACCTCTGCAAACTGACTGGATTCTCCTTCTCCATACTTTCCCTCTGCAACTCGGCATGTTGGACTCCACACTGCAGACTTCCACCTTCGCTTGTTCCCGACAAGAGGACAGGAACCATCTGTGAACAAAGCATATTTCTTTTCATCATCAGAAAGGTCATTGTAAGGAGGAGCTTCCTCAGCGCGAGTTACTCTCTCCTCTGGAGGTTTGGTACAGTTGGTACCTGCAGGCCAATTTGAGATCACCTCCACTAGACCAGGTCTTTCAAGATTTCCCATTCGAGCTCTCTGTGTTATCAGAGCCATCCAGTTAGACCACGTGGAATCTGTGGCATGATGTGGTGTGGAACCTTTGCCTTTGAACATCCAATTCAAAACTGGCAATCTGGGAGCTAAGAGAAGTTGTGATTCAGTTCCAATCACTTCAGAAGCTGCTTTTACTCCTTCATAGGCAGCTAGAATCTCTTTCTCTGTTGGAGTGTAATTAGCCTCTGAACCTCTGTAACCTCGCCTCCAGAAATCTAGAGGTCATCCACGTGTCTCACCTGGAGCTCTTTGCCACAAGCACCAGGTTGGACCATTGTCACCTGCAGCCATGTACAAAATGTTCTTAATGTCTGGACCATCTCCGACAGGTCCCAGACCCATTGCTTGAACTACTTTGCTCATTCAGCGGGAAGCCCTCTTGGGACCGCACCGGGACCCGCAGCCACCGGGGACCATCCGCTACTCTCCTGTTCGGGCTCCGGGAACGGCCAGGACCGCGGACATCCCTTGCACATGCTGCGCAGCTTGCAGGAGACGTCTTTTCACCTGGCTGGGGCTCATGATCCCAGCGTCAGCAGTGTCTGATTTTAAAAGGGTTTGCCACGGTTCACAGGGCTTTTGTTTGGCGGGAAGACCTCTCAGGAACACACCGGGACCAGCAGCCGCCGGGGACTGTCCGCTAGTCTCCTGTTCGGGCTCCGGGAACTGCCAGGACTGCGGACATCCCTTGCACACGCTGCGAGGCTTGCAGGAGACGTCTTTTCACGTGGCTGGGGCTTGTGATCCCAGTGTCAGCAGTGGCAGATTTTAAAAGGGTTTGCCGCGGTTCACGGGGCTTTCGTTCATCGGGAAGCCTGTATTATCTCATATTCTCTCTTGCTCTCACGCGCTGCCACACTTTTTCTAATTTTTTTTTGTCCAGTAGGTGCTGTGCCAGGGACAGGCATGGTTTTAACTTGCTGCAAAAACTCCCTAAAAAAGTCAGTGTCGACCCAGACTGAGGTAGAACACAAGCAGGTAGCTGTTCAGGTATCTGGCTGTAGAGAGTGCTGGAGCCTGGCTCTTGCGATGCAGGGTAGTGGGGGCAAATCTTGCATAAGGTGTGAGCAGATTGACTGTCTGCTTAATCTGCTGGCCAGACTGAAGGACGAGGTTGCTGGTCTTAGAGATGCAAGGGAATGTAGGAAAGAGATGAACCAGAGGGGGAAAGAGACGAACCAGAGGAGGAAAGAGATGAACCAGAAGAGGAAAGGGATGAACCAGAGTAAGCAGGCTCTGCAGGTTCTCCCAGCAGAGGCTGGTTATCCAAAAACCAGAGGGGAATGGACACAGGTTCCTCTCAAAAGACACAAAGTAAAACCTCCTTGCCTCCCCTCACCTTCTCTGCTGCTCTTGGAAAACAGGTATGGGGCACTGGAGATTGAGGGTGAGGTGATCGTGATGCCGGAGGACACACCATCTGGGGTTCTCCCTGAGGCTAAACAGCCTAAGGTTAAACAGCCTAAGGCAAAGCAGACAAAGGTTAAACAGCCTTCCCCTGGCATCAGGACTTGCTCCCTCCAAAAAAAGAGGAGGGTAATTGTTATTGGTGATTCCCTTCTGAGGGGAACAGAGGGCCCCATATGTCAGCCAGACCCATCTCATAGGGAACTTTGTTGTCTCCCAGGAGCCCAAGTTAATGATGTTACCAGAAGGCTGCCTAGTCTGGTGCAGCCCTCTGACTACTATCCCTTACTAGTTATGCAATTAGGGAATGATGATGTTGCAACCAGAACTCCCAGGGCTATCAAAAATGACTTCAGGGCCCTGGGAGACCTGGTTGAGGGGTCAGGTGCTCAAATAATTTTTTCAACAACACCCTTAGTTGCAGGAGGGAATACCATACGGAACAGGTCAGCAGCCATAGTTAATAAGTGGCTTAGAAGCTGGTGCAGTCAAAAGAATTTTGGGGTTTTAGATCTTGGTAAACTTTCTACTGCACCAGGTCAGCTGGCAACAGATGGAGTACATCTGTCACAGAGAAGGGGAAAGGTCACAGTATATGAGAATGGCCTGTCCCCTAAAGGTAAAAAGATTCTGGGAAGGGAATTGGCAGGTCTCATCGACAGGGCTTTAAACTAGTTTCGAAGGGGGAAGGGGCTGAAACTAGTCCCCCCAAGCAGGAGTCTGGGGGCGATAAGCTAGAGCCAGAGGTGAAACCATCAAACCAGCTGAAGTGCATGTACACTATTGCACGAAGCTTGGGTAACAAACAAGAGGAGCTGGAAGCCTTGTTGCAGCAGGAAATTTATGATGTAGTTGCCATCACAGAGACATGGTGGGACAACTCACATGACTGGAGTGCTGCAATTGACGGCTACAGGCTTTTCAGGAGAGACAGGCAAGGAAGAAGGGGTGGAGGGGTGGCCCTGTCCATCAGGGAGGCACTAGATGCCATTGAGCTGGAGATCAGGGACGATCGGGTTGAGTGCATGTGGGTGAGAATTAGAGGGAAGACCGTCAGGGCAGACATCCTGTTTGGAGTCTGTTATAGACCACCCAACCAGAAGAAAGATGTTGATGAGTCATTCTATAGGCAGCTTAAGGCTGTCTCAAGATCGCCTGACCTTGTACTCTTGGGTGACTTCAACCTGCCTGATATCTGCCGGCATCTCAACACAGCAGAGAGGAGACAGTCTAGGAGGTTCTTAGACTGCATGGAGGACGGCTTCTTATCCCAGGTGCAGTGAGAGCCTACCAGGGGTAAGGCTATGTTTGACCTCCTCTTCACCAACAGGGAAGGGCTGGTGGGTGATGTGGTGGTCGGAGGCTCTTTAGGGGCCAGTGATCACGAGATAATTGAATTTTCAGTATTCGGTCAAGCTAAGAGGGGCAGCAAGAAGACCTCCACTCTGGACTTCCGGAGGGCAGACTTCAGGTTACTCAAGGAACTAACTCAGAGGGTTCCTTGGGATAAAGCCCTTAAAAATAAAGGGGTCCAGGAGGGCTGGACCTGCTTCAAGGAAGAACTCTTGAGGGCGCAGGAACAGGCTGTGCCAATGTGTCAGAAGATGAGCCACCGGGACAGATGGCCAGCCTGGATGGTAAATGAACTTTTAATAGAACTAAGGGAAAAAAAGAGGGTGTATCATCTTTGGAAGAAAGGTGAGGCAACCCATGGAATGTTTAAGGATGTTGCTAGATCATGTAGGAAGAAAATTAGAGAGGCAAAAGCACCTTTGGAGCTTAGACTGGCCTCTGCTGTGAAGGACAACAAAAAGTCCTTCTATAAATACATTAATAGCAAGAGGAAGGGCAAGGACAGCCTCCACTCCTTGGTTGACATGGAGGGAAATGTTGTATCAAAGGATGGGGAAAAGGCAGAGGTACTTAACACCTTCTTTGCCTCAATTTTTGCTAGCAGGACAGAACGTCTTCCAGACAGCAGTCCAGCAGAGCTGACAGATGGAACCAGGCAGCTGCATAGTTTCCCTCTGTTCCATGAGCAGGTTACTGGAACTCTTCTCAGCTGCTTGGATCCCCACAAGTCCATTGGACTAGATGGGATCCATCCTAGGGTGCTGAGAGAGCTGGCAGATGAGCTGGCCAAGCCACTCTCCATCATTTTTCAGCAGTCCTGGCTCACTGGAGAGGTCTCAGAGGACTGGAAGCTGGCCAACGTGATGCCCATCCACAAGAAGGGCCAGTTGGATGAGCCAGGGAATTATAGGCCTGTCAGCCTGACCTCAGTGCCAGGCAAGATTATGGAACAGGTCATCCTGAGTGCAATCACACAGCACTTACAGGATGGCCAGGGGATCAGGCGCAGCCAGCATGGATTTAGGAAGGGCAGGTCCTGCCTCTCCAACCTGATCTCCTTCTATGATCAGGTGAGCCGCCTGGTGCATGTGAGGAGGCCTGTGGATGTAGTCTACCTGGACCTCAGCAAGGCCTTTGACACAGTCCCCCCACAGCAAACTCCTGGCCAAGCTATCAGCCCATGGCTTGGATGGGAGCACACTGCGTTGGGTTAGGAACTGGCTGGAGGGCCGAGCCCAGAGAGTGGCAGTGAATGGTGCCACATGCAGCTGGCAGCCAGTCACTAGTGGTGTGCCCCAAGGATCAGTGCTGGGCCCCATGCTCTTTAACATCTTTATTGATGATCCTTGCTCTGTGGGGGAGGGAGAGCTAGGCCCTCTCTCTCAACCTACAACAAGGGGAAATGTAGGTATTGTGTCACAAGAAAGAATTGTTAAAGCATGCTGTGTTCTCAAATTTTCATTTTACATGTGGGTTTTAGTGTGGTTTGACAAAAATGTATGGAGGATTTAAAAATTCTAGAGGCTTTAGTTGGGAGAAAGTTGAAAAAAACTAACAACATTAGGACAAGGGTTGGAAAAATTGGACTCAGTACCTTCCCTTAGCAGAAATACAGCCTCAAGAGATCCGTATGTTAGGATCAGTAAAAATGGATTATTGTGTTATGTTTAATTTTACATTGGGCAGAGCCACGAATATTCCCGATTTCACTCCATCAGGGCGGGAATAGAGACTGAATTCATACCAACGAAGGGGCCTTCTCACCCTAGCTGTCTGCCTACAGGTATTTTCCTCATCTGTGGGGATAGGGCCTGGTCAGCCTTTCCCTCACAGATCAGGGGAGGACACTGTAGCCTTGGTTGTTTGACCATGATGACACCAAACAATTCTATGATTTTTAACCACCTTAGGAAAAGGCGGTTGTAACATTCATGTCTTTGAAGCAGATTGTAAAGACAATGCTGAAGATGGTTTTGATGTGTTTGTAGGCCTTTGTATCTTAATATATGGTCCCCATGTACAATGGGTTCAGGGCATGATAACTCATACAGTTAATCAAGTCCTCTTTATTAATAAAAAAGGGGGAAATGTGGGGATTTGAACTAGCAGTTTCTACATTCCCTTAAAGAGCTAAGACAAAATAAAGAAGAGTTGTATTTGGGGCCTGAAACTGTGGGATAAAACCATTCTGGTATCTGTCTAAGAAAATTAACTATCCGAAGACTTTCCTGACCTTGTAAGATCATATACTCATAGAATCATAGGATCAATAAGGTTGGAAAAGACCTCAAAGGTCATCAAGTCCAACCTATCACCCAACACCTCATGACTACTAAACCATGAGTGAATGGGCTGCCCAGGGAGGTGGTAGAGTCACCGTCCCTGGAGGTGTTCAAGAGGGGATTGAATGTGGCACTTGGTGCCATGGTCTAGTCATGAGGTCTGTGGTGACAGGTTGGACTCGATGATCTTTGAGGTCTCTTCCAACCTCAGTGATACTGTGATACTGTAAAAATAAGGCAAAGAAGGTATTTAGAACCTCAGCCTTTTCCTCAACTTTAGTTAAAATGTTACCCTCCAGGTCCAATGAGGAGTGGAGGTTCTTCTTGCCCTTCTTTTTAGCATTAATGTATTTATAAAAATGCTTTTTATTATCTTTCACAGAAGTGGCCAGCTTAAGTTCTAACTGGGCCTTTGCCTCTCAAATTTTTCTCCTACATGACCTAACAACATCCTTAAATGTATCATGAGTTGTCTCTCCCCCTTTCCAAAGGCGATACGGCCTCCTTTTTTGCCTTAATTCCTTCAAGAGCTGCTTGCTCATCCAGGCCGGTCGCCTTCCCTGGTAGCTCATCTTTCAGCACATGGGAACTGCCAGTTCCTGTGCCTTCAAGAGCTCCTGTTTGAAGTAGGTCCAAACATCCTGGACCCCTTGGTTCTTAAGGGCTGCTGCACAGGGGACTTTCCGAATGAGTTGCTTAAATAAGTTGACATTTGCCCTCTGGAAGTCCAAAGTGAGGGTTCTGTTAGTGCTCCTCCCTATTTCCCTGCATATTGAAAACTCCACTATCTCATGATCACTGCACCCTAGACAGGCTCCTGCCATCACCTCTCCCACCAGCCCTTCTCTATTTGAGAACAGAAGGTCAAGCAGAGCCTGACCCCTGGCAGGCTCACTTAACAGCTGTATTAGGAAGCTGTCCTCCATACACTCTAGGAACTTTCTGGACTGCCTCCTCTCTGCTGAATTAAGTTCCCAGGCAGGTTAAAGTCACCCACAAGGACAGCTTATAGGATATTTCATCTGCCTCCTCATCCTGATTGGGTGGTCTATGGCAGACTCCAACCAGGATGTCAGATTTGTTAGGCCTCCTGTGGCAATGCCAGTGACGAGTAGTGTGAGCAATCTGGCAGTGTAGGCCTGACATGGTGGTAGGCCATGCTCAGCATAAGTGCAGAAGTGACTAGCAGTATAGCAAAACAGTGCTGTACCTGCAGCATGTAACTAAAGCAGGACACTGGTAGCTATAAACACAGAAAGTTATCTTGGAACAACAGGACATGCACCTGCATCAACAACCTCGCATGTCATTAGTAGTTGGACCAATAATCTATAATAGTGCGATGTGTGGTCACTCGTGGGAACCAATTAAGCTATGCCAACGAGGCTCTCTGAGTTTATATAAGTTGTAGAAGTTCCCTTGGTACGCACTTTTCCTTCTTCTTCTTCTTTGCTTTAGTTTACTGTGCTATACTCACTATGCTCGCACTATAGTCCTACAATACTGGAACAATAAAGGAACAATACTGGATCATATTGGTCGTCTGTATTGACTCCAGTCTCCGTCGCCGACATCTGGCGCCTGAACACGTGACGGGATCCTCGGACTATGTGTGGTCGTTTGAGGCTGTGCCTTTAAGAACAAACACTGCTGGAACACACTGGCTAATGTTTTCGGTACTAGAACCAAAACATTCTGATATTCTAAATGAATTTCATTGGTTGATAAACAAAAATGCAGCTTTAGATTGTAAAGCAGTTGGAATTTTTTTTTTTCCCCTCAGTTCAGTTTCGTTTGGGAGTTGGGGGAGTGTGGTATCAGCCTGTTCTCCCTGCCTGCTTCTTCTGCGAACTGCTGGAGTTGGCCTTCAGATAAGCAAACACTAATCCTGCATGGGCTTTTGAAGCTTGCTAACAACTCTTTTCCTTAGTAACTTGCCTTTCTCTCTCTCTAACCCCTTTTTGGGGAAAAAGGGAGGTAGGGGGGGAGAGAGGGGGTTCCAAGGAGGGGATCCCTCCCTCGGGGAGGGATTTTTGTTGTGTTATTTGTCTTTGCTGTGTATTTCTGTGTATATATTGTGTTATATATAACCTGCTTTCCATATATGCTTGTAGATATATAGCTTGCTCTTCGATTGGACTAGTTGTGGTTTCTTACTCTGTGGAGGAGGGAGAGCTAAGCCCTCTCTCAACCTACCACACTATGATGCTGCTCGACTCAGCATAAGAGGTACATTCTGAGCGATACGGAAAGCTGGTCAAACCAGCACTGCCCCGGTGCTGACAAAATAAGCAGCGTGCACTCAGAAAAGGAAGCGAATCTCACCAGGGCCTGGTGAGCGGCTGGGGAGAGGCACAGGGAAGCACTCCACGAAACAGAAGAGGCTGTGCTAAATGCCCTCCAAACTATCCTCTCTGTGAGAGGTATTACTGACGATTCTGGGATTTTAAAAGGGCTATTAGCCTGGGCCCAGAATCATGATTTTATCCCCACAGCAACCGAAGCTTTCACTTCCGAAGCATGGGACAAAATTGGAGCCCAGCTGTGGGATGAGGTGCTAAATACTTAAAAGGAAGCTTTTCGCTATAGCACTGTGTGGCGAACTGTCACATACACTGCAATTGATAAAAGCAGAGCAATCTACTCTTGATTCAGCTGCTGCGGCGTTGGTTCTAACCCAGACAAAAAAGGGAGATTCTACACAAATCGCGGCTCTCTTTTTACCGTTCTTTTCTACGAAAAAGTATGTTCCTGCTACGTCAGTTGCGGTAGAAGAGAATCCTGATTGGACTGAAAAGACGTGCAAAATCAAAATGGAGGTTGGAAAGCATGAACACTCACTGCAAGAAGATGCCATGCCTGCCATCTTGGTGAACATACCGCGTTTACCAGCCACCACCACTGCCGTTCGCACCCAGCAGGGAAAAAATGATTAAAAGGCAGCGAAACCTGTGGCTCAGCCTGTTCGATCCCGTTCATCAACATCTTCCTCTAATATTGCCAGAGACGGCTTGGATTTGGAAGATGAAAACACCAATGCTAAAAAATCAAACAGCGCCGACTTTGCTTTACAGCCCCTCTTAGAAAAAATGGAGCACTTGGAGGCTCGCGGTTATGGCATTTTTATGACCGCACCCCTGCTGTGAGCCCCGACAGGCCCCACGAGCCCCGGCGGCCCTAACCGAGGCGGCACTGATGGCTCCGACCGAGGCGGCACTGACCGACGCACCACTGACACCAGCAGCACCAACCGTAGCGGTGGTCTGTGGTGGATTGAGAGAGGGCCTAGCTCTCCCTCCCCCACAGAGTAAGAAACCACAGCTAAACTCAGTCAGAGAAGCAAAGCTATATTTACAAGCATATATATAATGCAGGTTATATATAACACAATATATATATGGTATTTTACAATATATACATAGAAATGTACAGCAAAGAAAAATAACACAACAAAATTCCCTCCTTGTAACCCCCTCTCTCCCCCCCACCTCCCTTTTTTCCCAAAAAGGGGTTAGAGAGAAAATGGCAGTTATTAAGGAAAGGAGATGTTATTAGGCTTCAAAAGCACATGCAGGCATTAGTTTTGCTTATCTCAAGGTCAGCTCCGGCTAGTTTGCTGAGAAGCAGACAGGCTGAGAAGCAGAACAGGCTGGAACAGCAGAACAGGCTGAAACTCTGAAAAATTCCAACTGCCCTAAAACTTAAAGTTGCATTCTGCCCATCTACCAATGAAATTCGTTTAGCATATCTAAGTGTTTTCATTTTGATACAAAAACATTCAGCCAGAGTGTTCCCAACACTGTCTCTTTCTTAAAGGCACAGCCTCAAACAGTCACATGGCCCCAGCAGCCCCGATGGCAATCCCCATGGCAGCAGCCATGGCAGCGGCCCCTGCGGCCGTCCCCATGGCGGCGGCCTGGTGGTGGCCTGGTGGCAGCCCGGCAGCAGCCCCCACCAGCGGCAGGCCCCCCCTCGCCAGCAGTGGCCCGCACCAGTGCCCCCTCCCAGCGGCTTCAGCTGCGCTACACCCCCCCTGCCTCTCATATCTCAGACATTATCAGGAGACGATATCACTGCGACGGAGGTTACAATTGAATTCTGATGGGACGATAGTGTAAGGGATCGGGAGGTGGGAGGAACAGGGAACTGTCCCACTGCGCTGGTGGAAAGGTATTGTGAGAAATGCAGTAATAGATGGAGAATCTGTAGATTTTCCTGTACATGCATCTCCTGTGGTATTAGAAGGTCAACAACAAATATGGCAATCTCTGGACTAAACAATGTTAAAAGAAGCTAGACAAGCCATAGCTACCTATGAGTTAAAGTCAGGATACACAACTGCTATAGTCAATCAGTTGTTTTCAACACACTTGTTAACACCTTTTGACACATGTATGTTAGCAAATGGCATTTACTACATGATATGAGAGCAATCAACTCGATCATGGAGGAGATGGGTGCCTTACAACCTGGCCTCCCAACTCCCAGTCCCCCCAAATTGGGACCTGATTATTATTGATTTAAAGGATTGTTTCTTTACAATTTACTTACATCCGGAGGATTCAAAAAAGTCTGCATCTACTGAGCCATTGATTAAGGCAGACCCCACCCAACGATATCAATGGGTAGCCTTAAGGCATACAGAATTCTCCCACCCTTGCCAAATATATGTGGCTTGGGCTTTGTTCCTATTTAGACAGACTTGTTGTGACTTCCTCATCTATAAGTCCATGGATGATATTCTAATTGAAGAAAAAAAAAACCAGTTAGATCCTAAGACAATATTCTCTGAGTTTCAACCCATGTCAGCATGGTTGCATGGTTTAGTTGATTAGGTGGTGTTGGATGATAGGTTGGACACGATGATCTTGAAGGTCTCTTCCAACCTGGTTTATTCTATTCTATTCTATTCTATTCTATTCTATTCTATTCTATTCTATTCTATTCTAGCAGAGGGTTGAAAATATCACCACATCAGACCTTGCAACTTCTCGATAAGTGGCAATTCGCTTGCAATGCCACGGAACCCACACCTGGGCAGACAGCAGACTCTTTACAAGGTGTCACTGCTAACCACCTTGTTGGGGCGAGACTTTTGATAGATCATATCAGCAATTGTAACTCCCTGATAAGGCTTTCCAATTAAGTCAGGATTTAGAGGTCAAAGAGTGGTCAAGAATCCAGGACAATAAATCTGATCCTGCACTTCTCACTACTCATCAGGGTCTAACAGGGCCGTTTGTCGATACCTTACTGTTGTAGTTTGAGCTGGGTGCCCCCCTGGTGCATTCACTTCCTGTGTCCAGAAGTCCAGCCCAGAGGGATGGACACAGGAAATTGTGTATTTCCTACCATAATTCTTTGCACCACTATAAGATCCAGTGCGGAGTCTGGCACTTCCTCTTTCCTTCCCTCTCCGAGACTTGGTAACTGGGGGAGAGATCTCCCGGCCATGGGCCTGACTGGGCCCAAGGCCACAGGGGGATGGGCAGTCTCAGGCCTGGCCAGCTGAGACTAGCCCAGCAGAGGGAGGGGGAAGAAGGAGCCCTGGGGGTTTTGCATGCACCCTCAGGTGGGGATGGGATCTTTCTTTGTCACTGCGCTTTGGGTTTTCTGTAACATTCACTGCTTTCTATTTAAACTTTCATCACTTTTGCAATCCGTTTGCCTGAGTCGTTATTTCTGCCTGTGGTGGGGAGGGGATCTGCCCCAACCCATTACAATTTTGGCGCCCAACGTGGGGCCAACTGCAGCTCGGATTGCAAAAGATGGAGAGTTTAAATTTAGTTCTGGGCGTCGGTTTGGGTTTGGAAAGTTGGGGCTCAGGTTTTGTGTTACCGGGGCGACTGTGTGAACTCCTGTGGGCTGCAGAAGGATAGCTGGTGCGTGGCTGATGGCATGGAATTCCCTCCTGTTGCTTGGGAACAGCGAGGGGTGGTTCTTTCTGTGACTTTCTGCCCAGGGTAGCTTAAGAATGCTCGAGTAGCCTAAGAAGGCGAGACCTGCCTTCTCCTCGTTCTCTGCGGAGCGGCAGGGAGCGGAGGAGGGGCAGCGGCAAGCAGAGCGTGGTCGGCCCGCGGCCGCTGCGGGGGCGGACACCCGCGGCGAGCGGGCAAGCGACTGCTGGAGGTGACTCGGACTCTGCATCGCGGCGACAGAGACGGCGGGGGCCGGGCCGGGCCGCGTTCAAGCGGCGGCGGCGGCACCGCCCGAGCCGGGCTGCGTTCAGGCGGCGGCGGCAGCTGTAAATCTTTCCCTGGTGTTTTCGGACGTGTTCCGAAAATGGCGCCGAGCACCTGGCTCCGCCTCCCTGCTTCTTCAGCGGGCTGTGGTGCAGCTCCTCCCTCTTCCGGGGGTGGAGGTTGTGCAGCCGGATGCTGTCCTGCCTCGGTACGCGAGCGCCCAGCCGGGGGGTGCGGAGTGCCTCTGACATGCATCCGTGTAGCTTTGGTCCGCGTGAAAGCGGTTGGCTGCGGCACCCTGGATGGATTGAAAAAGGCAGTCGTGGAGCCGGATTGTTCCGACTGGCCTGCCCCAGGGGTGGAGAATTTGCCGCTGAATATGAGAGTAAAGGCTTGGCTGAGAAGTTGTGAGGTATTTCCAGGTGACCAGGATGTCCCAAGGAGCCCACAAGGAATTCACGCTGCAGGAGAAGGACTGCGTCGCTGGGAGGTTCCATCACATGAGGAAGAACAACTGGAATGGACTGATGCTTGAGCCTGAATGAGAGACTGTTTGAGTGGACGCCCAGATGAAGATATGGACTCTGCCGGACATGTCATCAGAAGTTTTCTGATCTGATGATGTGCTTGGGTGCAAAGATTATGGTATGAAATACAGGGGTGGCATGTTGTAGTTTGAGCTGGGTGCCCCCCTGGTGCATTCACTTCCTGTGTCCAGAAGTCCAGCCCAGAGGGATGGACACAGGAAATTGTGTATTTCCTACCATAATTCTTTGCACCACTATAAGATCCAGTGCGGAGTCTGACACTTCCTCTTTCCTTCCCTCTCCGAGACTTGGTAACTGGGGGAGAGATCTCCCGGCCATGGGCCTGACTGGGCCCAAGGCCACAGGGGGATGGGCAGTCTCAGGCCTGGCCAGCTGAGACTAGCCCAGCAGAGGGAGGGGGAAGAAGGAGCCCTGGGGGTTTTGCATGCACCCTCAGGTGGGGATGGGATCTTTCTTTGTCACTGCGCTTTGGGTTTTCTGTAACATTCACTGCTTTCTATTTAAACTTTCATCACTTTTGCAATCCGTTTGCCTGAGTCGTTATTTCTGCCTATGGTGGGGAGGGGATCTGCCCCAACCCATTACACTTACATACGACATGAATACTAATCAAGATTTGACTCACGATATGAAGATAAAAATGCTGGATATTCTGGCATTTGACAATGCTAATGAAAAAAATAATTAAACAGGTTCTCAGCATTTTACCAACAGGTGCCACTGTCTCATGACTGCTGGACGCGGCACAACGAATGAAGCACTGACAAACAGCAATGTATCTATCCATGGCCATAGAAGCAGTCCTGAAACCACCAGTACGACCACTGCACAAGGGAAACAACCTGGGTGAAAAACAACGCACTTCTGGAAACCTAGGTACCTTAAATCAAATTGCCTGACTGCTGGACAGACTCGAAAGTGCTGTGCTCACTGTCACAGACCTAATTGTCGTAGGCAGGTGTGGCCGTTTGACGCTGTGCCTTTAAGAAAGGGGCACACTGGCTAAATGTTTGTAAAATATTTTGGTATTCTAAACGAATTTCATTGGTAGGATTGAGGGAGGAGAGATTGGACCCAGGGGAGTTGGGAACTTTCTCTCAGTCTTCCTTCCTTTGCTGTCCCTCTCGGCTGGATCTGCTTCTGGGATTCTGGCCAACTAAGATAAGATACTAACTCCTGTGCCAGGCCTTTCTTCCTTTCCTGCCCTGTTAACCGTCCACATCTCTTTTCTACCTCTTTTGGGGGAGAAGGGAGGTAGGGGGGTGAAGGGGGCACAGGGGGAAGCCCCCTCTGCGGGGGGTCTGGTTTCTGGTTGAGTTCATTGGCTGTCTATTCCTGTATATATTGTAAAATACCTGTATTTGTTGTGTTACATAGAATCTGTTTCCTTGTAAAATATAATCTCATTTCTCCGACTGGATTTAGCTGTGGTCTCTCTCTCAGTGGGGGAGGGAAAGCAGAGCCTTTCCTTTCAAACCACCACAGCAGGGAAACTGCTCCGGCAGTGTAAGTACACCCCGCGTGATGACGCCAAACCAGGGTACTTGGACCGCCCCACCCCTCACAGCCGCCTCTGGCAGCGTGGTGCAGTGGATATCACTCTTGAGTCCACAAATGTTGCTGTCTAGTCCAATCAGCACAGTCCTCTGGGTCACAGACCCTGTGCTCTGTTAATTGGCAGATTGTCTACCTCTAGACAGAGCATCCTTATAATTCCTGGTTCAATAGATTCTGATTATGACTGGGCTATGAAAATTATGCTCTATACTATTACCCCTCCTGCTAGCAACAAAACTGCTCAGCTAATACCATTTGAGTCCCGAGTGCCTAAAACTTCTAACAGGATCTGAGGGCAAAAAGACTTTGGTTCTGCCGATATGCCTAATATCTCGTTGGCCCTAGAAATCCAAAAGGGAAAACTAGAACAAATTGCAACTGTCAGACACCCTTGTGGACAAACTATGCAATTTTCAATGATTTTGGATACTGGAGACGATGTCACTGTTATACCTCGGCATAAATGGAATGGTCATTAGCCATTGCTCATGGCAAATTCTGGAGTCATGGGTTTAGAAGGTATGCAAACAACCTGGGTTAGCAAAGAGCCAGTGCAATTAGCTTTTAACAACGGCAAATCAATCACTGTAAGACCATACGTGTTAACCCTTCCAGTTGCTCTACTGGGCTGAGATGCCTTAAGTTAGCTAGGAGCAAAACTCATTATTGTTCCTTTTCTGTAGTGGCTACTAGTCAGCATCCAACCCTCAAATTAAAATGGAAAACAGATAATCCAGTATGGGTGGAACAGTGGTCGCTCAGACACAATAGGCTGCAAGTTGTTAAGACCCTAATATGGAAACAATTGCAACTAGGGCACACCTTGCTAGCCACCCTCACACCCCCTTCCCTTTTCTGGTACAACTCTAGTCTACCAAAGTGTAGTGAATGATGCCTATGGTCAGGATTGTGCCCCAAACATTTCTAGAACATACTTCTCTGAGTGTTAACCCTCCTTTGTTCCCCCTCCTTTCTGGAGGCAGCAGGGGGGGATCCTGGCACCACTGAGTCCAGGTAAACAGCCTGCCTGGGCGTGGTCTCACCCCTGTGGTACGCAAGGCCCAGGCTATATGTTTGTTTCCCTGGGTATAGCATATACTTATGCCATATTTGGTAGGTGTTAGTTCATTGGTTAATCTTTGCGTTAGCAACAGATGCTCATTGGATCAGTATTCACTGGGGCAAATGGTAAATAGGGGTCGTTTGGTAAATGAGCCCCCCCCACATTGTGTTGGAACCTCTGTGTGTGTGTGCGCCAGTGCTGCCGTGGTCCACCTTGCCCGGGACTCAATCCAGTGCCCCAAGAGGTCTCACGCTCCTTTGTTACCATCACCCAGCTGCGTGCGGTGGTGTGGACAGTAGCCCGTGGGATCAACCACTGCGCGATCCATTGCTGCAGGAGAAAACCCGGTAGCCCGTGTGAACCAGTGTCGCTGACCTGCCACAGCTGCCCCCCTCGAGCGGGGAACCTTTGTGTCCTGGGAGAAGCAGCAGCCATGTGGTGCAGCCACATGGCCGGCACCATTTCCTGTCTCCGTCTTACGGCACATCCGTGCCACGTTCTCTGGACTATAAACATTATTAAGGGGAGACTCCACGAAGTTCTCAGCTTGTAAGTCAAGCCTTTCTTTATAGAGTTTTCAGTTAGGGTAGCGTTTAGATTGCTCCGGGTGGAGGGTTGCCGGTCACTGACCAACCCCTCCCCCTGCCGCTTTCTGAATCTGTTTTGATTCTAAGTTCTGTGAATCATTTGATTTAAGTGCCCATACACGAACATTCTGTAAAGACAGTTTCACTAACCAAATATCGATACCTGTGAAGGGTGACTGTAAATACCCCGTTACAGAGTTTTGTGTATATATATAAAATAAACTTAACATATATTTTCATTTATATATCTGCCACTCATTTCTGAGGGCATATTCACAACACAAAGTTCTTTTCTGATTTAAAGAAACAGTGCTAATTTCATAATTTCTGATTGTAGTGTCTTTCAGAGATTTGTTATTTAGAGTTTTGCAAAGTTTTCCTAGTAAGCATTTGGTATTTACAGGTACTTAGTACATAGTAATTGCACTAAGGTATACGTACTTAGTAATGAGTTCAAATTGTAAGATTTTCTTTTGGTTCGAACCTTCTTAGTTGCACGCCTAGGCATTTCAAAGGAGCTCCGTGTAATATAGTTAAGGACTGTAGTAAAGAGGCAGTCATTTTTTTAAAAAAGTATTCCTTAGCTAATGTAACGTCTTTCTATTTCCTTCTTAGACATTAACTAGAAAAAGATACAAATAATTTAAAAAATAGTTAAAAGAAAACAAGTACCAAAAAAATTTAAAAATACAAATATATATAACAAAACAAAACCAAAATATTGCAACTTAGATACAAGTACAATAAAAACCAGTAACAAAAAGTACAAAAACTCTACATACAAAAAATAGAGTACTAAATAACAAAATAATAATAAAAAAGAAGAGCAAAAATAAAAACAAAACAATAAAAACAAAATATGACAAACTAAAAAATCATAAGGACTACTAACAAAAAATAGCTATTAACAAAAAATATAAGGATTATTACCAAAAAACAAATAAGGATTATCAAGACTACTAGATTAAAACAAATGAAAAATCTATAAAAAGAAAAATTCTATCAAATTAAAATGAAAAACACTAATAAAAAAGAATTAATAGAAAAGAAGGTTAAAAAATAATAAAAAAGCAAAAATAAAAATTAAAATAGAAAATAGATTAAATAAAATAAACATACAAAAAATAATTAAAATAAAAAATATAAGATTAAAAAAAATTAAAAGCTAGACAAAAATTAAAATAAAAAAATTAAAAATTGATTAGAATAAAAAAATAAAAAATACAATAACAAAATAAAAATAAAAAAGGAAAAAAATTTAAAATTACAAAAAGTAATTTAAAAATAATAATTTTTAAAAATAAAGAAAAAAATTAAATAAAATACAAACAAACAAATAATATAATAAAAAACAAAACAAAACAAAAAATTAACAAAAAATATTTTAAAGTATAGATAAAAAATACAATGGAAAAAATACATTAAAACAGTATAAAAAAAATTAAAACACAAAAATTAAAAATTAATTGAAAATTAAACAAAAAAAAAACTCGATTAAAAAGAAAATAAAACCATAAAATGTAAAAAATATAAAAGTAATAAAAGAAATCATACAAAACAAAAAAAATTTCTCAAATTATAATTAAAAAAATACAAATTAAAAACATGTAAAAACTAATGGAAAAAAATTAAACGTACAAAATATATATATTTAAATCAAAACAAAATGAAAGAGTTATTAAAAATAGATTTTAAAATATTTTAAAATGAAATTAAAAAATTACAAGTTAAAAAATAGATTACATTAAAAACAAACAAACAAACAAAATTAATTACAAAATATGTGGAATCATAGACTCATAGAATCAGTCAGAGATGGAAGGGACCACAAGGATCATTTAGTTCCAATCCCACTGCCATGTGCAAGGACACCTCACACTAGATCAGTCTGGCCAAAGCCTCATCCAGCCTGGTCTTAAATACCTCCAGGCACGGGGCCTCAGCCACCTCCCTGGACAACCAGGGCTTCACCACTCTCATGGTGAAGAACTTCTTCCTCATGCCCAGCCTGAATCTCCCCATCCCCAGCTTCGTTCCATTCTCCCTAATCCTGGCATTTCCTGACATGCTAGGAAGTCCCTCCCCAACATTCTTGTAGGCTCTCTTCAGATACTGGATGGCCACAATAAGGTCACCTCAGATGAGCCTTCTTTTCTGTCTACTGCAATTATCGCAATAAACAACTGCAGAAGAATCAAGGCTATGAGGAAACAGCATTTCCCATGAAGTCAAACATCGATCACAGTAACTGTTATGGTAATCTGAGATCAAAAGCATCAATCAGAAGAATGCACCACAGCACCATGTGAATTAGGATGGAATATTATGGTGGTTTGATTATTGTGTGATTAGAGAAATTGTTCCTATGGACTTATATGTTATCTCACCAGTTTCCTATAATTTTACACACCTAGAGGGAAAATCAAAATTCATTATAACACAACATGCATTTTCATTTTAGATTGAAAACCACAACAAACAAATAAATACTCAGGGGGGGGAAAAAAGGGGGGGGGGGGTAGAAGAGAGAATACCCCATAGCAAAAAAAGTCTTTTAATGATACCAACAAGAGATAATTAGCTCATGTCAACACCTAGAAACATCAACTTTGCAAAGTGCTGCAACCCTCTCACCACAAGACACATGAACATGGCACAACTGTCATGAAAATGACAATCAGCAAACCTGCCTAGCACTGACCTCAACGACTGTCACGATAATCCAAGATGTCAACAGAAAGCATCTAACTTATAACTGAGTCATGACTGCTTAACTGTTGTGTGAACGTTAAGAGACTAGAATTACTAGGATGAGCAAAAACACATTATTATGGGTAATTTTATATTGGGCAAAGCAATGAAGCTCTTTTGCTCTTGATGTTTGCCTGCAAGTTTTCTGTCTGTGAAGCTAGAGCCTGGCCAGATCTACCTTTACAGATTAAAGAAATCTTGCTACCATTAAACAATTCGTGATTTTTGATCATCCTAGAGAAAAATAAAGATGCAACATAACCCTAAAGCAGATTGTAAAAGACAGTGCTAAGGGTTGCATTTGTGTCTTAATCTCTGTGTGCAATGTGTTCAGGCATAATCAAGTCTTCTCTGTCAATAAGAGGAGTGAAATGTAAAGATCAAAACTATTAAGATCTAAGTTCTTCTTTACAATGTTTGTTATCTTTGACCATGTATTATGCCAGCTCTGTTAGAACATTGTAACTAGTTCAACTTAAGCTTCGTGCCTTGCATGAGTTACATCAGTCTGTTACACATGCTGCACTACAGAACTCTTGCTTTTGCTATACAGCTTAGCTTTACCTTGCTTGCTTCTGTTTTTGCAAGTAGTATCTTGTATGGGATGGGAACAACTCCCATGACCAGATTGCTCATAAAAACAAAAAGGGGGATTTGTGGCAATGCCAGCAACAAGCAGTGTGAGCAATCTGGCAGTGTAGGCCTGACATGGTGGTAGGCCATGCTCAGCATAAGTGCAGAGCCAGCTAGCAGTGTAGCAAAACAGTGCTGTGCCTAAAGCATGTAACTAAAGCAGGACACTGGTAGCTATAAACACAGAAAGTTATCTTGGAATAACAGGACACGCACCTGCATCAACACCCTCGCATGTCATTGGTAGTTGAACCAATAATCTATAATAGTGCGATGTGTGGTGACTTGTGGGAACCAATGAAGCTATGCCAACGAGGCTCTCCGAGTTTATATAAGTTGCAGAAGTTCCCTTGATATGCACTTTCCCTTCTTTACATAGAATACATAGAATAAACCAGGTTGGAAGAGACCTTCAAGATCATCGTGTCCAACCCATCAACCAATCCAACACCGCCCAAACAACTAACCCACGGCACCAAGCACCCCATCAAGTCTTCTCCTAAAAACCTCCAGTGATGGCAACTCCACCACCTCCCCAGGCAGCCCATTCCAACAGGCAATCACTCTTTCTGTATAGAACTTTTTTCTAACATCCAGCCTGAACCTCCCCTGGCGCAGCCTGAGACTGTGTCCTCTTGTTCTGGCACTGGCCCCCTGGGAGGAGAGACCAACATCCGTCTGTCTACAACCTCCCTTCAGGTAGTTGTAGAGAGTAATAAGGTCACCCCTGAGTCTCCTCTTCAGGCTAAGCAACCCCAGCTCCCTCAGCCTCTCCTCGTAGGGCTTATGTTCCAAACCCCTCACCAACTTTGTTGCTCTTCTCTGGACTCGTTCCAGCAAGTCAACATCCTTCCTAAACTGAGGGGCCCAGAACTGGACACAGTACTCGAGGTGCGGCCTAACCAGTGCAGTGTACAGGGGCAGAATGACCTCCCTGCTCCTGCTTGGCCACACTGTTCCTGATGCAGGCCAGAATGCCATTGGCCCTCTTAGCTGCCTGGGCACACTGCAGGATCATGTTCAGTCTACCATCAACCAGCACCCCCAGGTCCCTCTCAGCCTGACTGCTCTCCAGCCACTCTGACCCCAGCCTGTAGCTCTGCATGGGGTTGCTGTGGCCAATGTGCAGAACCTGGCACTTGGATGTGTTAAATCTCATGCCGTTGGACTCTGCCCATCTGCCCAGCCTGTCGAGGTCCCTCTGCAGAGTCTCTCGACCCTCCAGCAGATCAACTCCTGCGCCCAGCTTGGTGTCGTCAGCAAATTTACTGATGATGGACTCGATGCCCTCGTCCAGATCATCAATAAAGATGTTAAAGAGCATGGGGCCCAGTTCTGATCCCTGGGGCACACCACTGGTGACTGGCTGCCAGCTGGATGTGGCACCATTCACCACCACTCTCTGGGCTCGGCCCTCCAGCCAGTTCCTAACCCATCGCAGTGTGCTCCCATCCAAGCCATGGGCTGACAGCTTGGCCAGGAGTTTGCTATGGGGAACGGTGTCAAAGGCCTTGCTGAGGTCCAGGTAGACTACATCCACAGGCCTCCCCACATCCACCAGGCGGGTCACCTGATCATAGAAGGAGATCAGGTTGGTCAGGCAGGACCTGCCCTTCCTAAACCCATGCTGGCTGGGCCTGATCCCTTGGCCATCCTCTAAGTGTTGTGTGATTGCACTCAGGATGACCTGTTCCATAATCTTTCCTGGCACTGAGGTCAGGCTGACAGGCCTGTAATTCCCTGGCTCATCCAACCGGCCCTTCTTGCTATACTCACTATGCTCGCACTATAGTCCTACAATACTGGAACAATAAAGGAACAATACTCGATCATATTGGTCGTCTGTATTTCAGCGGTAAGCTTGCTCGGGAACACACCGCGACTAGGAGCCTTGGAAAAACACTAACTGCTTCCTTTTCAACCTGCGGGACCCGCGCGGTATCTCGGCACTCGGCTAGGATCAGCTCTTGCTGTTTCTCCACGTGCTCAGGATCGCTTGGGCTCCCTGCGTCACCGTGGCGCTTTTAAAGCCGGCGGTACTCGCAGGCGGTTCCATTTCAGCCCAGGTTCTTGCTCAGACGCGTGCGCCGACGCACTTTTTCTAAATCTTTGTCCAATAGGTCACGTGGGCAGGGCTAGGCATGGTGGTAACTCATCACAATAACTCCTTCAAAAAATCAGTCTTGACTCAGATTGGGGTGGAATATAAGCAGGTAGGTAGGTGTCATAAGCAAGAGGTAGGTGTCCAGGCATCTGGCTGCAGAGAGTGCTGGAGCCTGGTGCTTGAGATGCAGGGTAGTGGGGACAACTCCTGCATTAGGTGTGAGATCAACTGCCTGCCTAACCTGGTGGCCAGACTGAAGGACGAGGTTGCAAGACTTAGAGATGTAAGAGATTGTATAAGGGAGACCAGTAACCAGTAACCAGTAACCAGGCTCTGCAGGCTCCCCCAGCAGAGGCTGGTTATCCAAAATGCAGAGGGGAATGGACACAGGTTCCTCTCAAAAGACACAAGGTTAAACCTCCTCGCCTCCCCTCACCTTCCCCGCTGCTCTTGGAAAACAAGAACGGGGCATTGGAGGTCGAGGGTGAGGTGATTCTGATGCCGAAGGACACACCATCTAGGGTTTTCCCTGTGGCAAAACAGCCTAAGGCAAAACAGCCTACAGCAAATCAGCCTACGGCAAATCAGCCTAAGGTTAAACAGCCTTCCCCCGGCATCAGGACTTGCTCCCTTAAAAAAAAGAGGAGGGTAATTGTTATTGGCGATTCCCTCCTGAGAGGAACAGAAGGCCCCATATGTTGGCCAGACCCAACTCACAAGGAAATTTGTTGCCTCCCACGAGCTAAGGTTAGAGATGTTACCAGAAGGCTGCCTAGACTGGTGCAGCCCTCTGACTACTATCCCTTAATAGTTATGCAGTTAGGGAATGATGATGTTGCAACTAGAACTCCCAGGGCTATCAAGAATGACTTTAAGGCCCTGGGGGATCTCGTTGAGGGGTCAGTTGCACAAATAATTTTTTCGTCTTGTGACTGTTTGAGGCTGTGCCTTTAAGAATGTGGTGGGTTTAGAGGCAGACCCCCTCCCCACAACAACCATCCTCTGCTACCAAGAATGTGCTGGGTTGAGGCAGCCCCCTCTCTCCCCACCACGGGCAGGAATAAAACACTCAGACAAACGGATTGCAAAAGTGATGAAAGTTTAAATGGAAAGCACTGAATGTTACAGAGTACCCAAAGCGCAGTGACAAAGAAATATCCCAAAGCAAACCCAGAGGCATCCCATTCCCACCTGAGGGTACACCCGAGACCCTCAGGGCTCCTTTTTCCCCCTCCCTCTGCTGGGCTAGTCTCAGCTGGCCAGGCCTGAGACTGCCCATGCCCCCGTGGCCTTGGGCCTAGCCAGGCCCAAAGCCAGGAGACATCTCCCCCAGTTACCGGCTGGCGGAGGAGGAAGAAAAGAGAGAGTGCTAGACCCCGCACTGGATCTTATAGTGGTGCAAAGAATTATGGTAGGAAATACACACAATTTCCTGTGTCCATCCCTCTGGGCTGGACTTCTGGACACAGGAAGTGAACACACCAGGGGGCACCCAGCTCAAACTGCAACAAAGGAACGGACAGTACTGGGACACTGGCTAAATGTTTTTGGTACTAGAACAAAAACATTCTGATATTCTAAATGAATTTCATTGCTGGATGAGCAAAATGCAACTTTTAATTGTAGAGCAGTTGGAATTTTTTGGGAGTTTGGTTTGGGAGTTTGGGAGTTTGGGTTTCAGCCTGTTCTCCCTGCGTGCTTCTCTGTGAACTACCTGGAGTCGGCCTTGAGATAAGCAAAAACTAATCCTGCATGGGCTTTTGAAGCTTACTAACAACTCTTTTCCTTAATAACTTGCCTTTCTTTCTCTCTAACCCTTTTTTGGGGAAAAAAGGGAGGTAGAGGGGGAGAGAGGGGGTTACAGGGAGGGGATCCCTCCTCGGGGAGGGATTTTTGTTGTGTTATTTCTCTTTGCTGTATATTTCTGTGTATATATTGTAAATACCTGTATATATTGTGTTATATATAACCTGCTTTCCATATATGCTTGTAAATATAGTCTGCTTTTCTCTGACTGAGTTAGCTGCGGTTTCTCACTCTGTGGGGGAGAGAGAGCTAGGCCCTCTCTCAACCTACCACATTATTTGCCACCCAACTCGGGGCTTGGGGATAAATTAGCTTGATTTATAGCTTTCTTGAGTCGGACGAGCAGACATGAAGGTGTTTTGGATTTTTAAGCTATTGCTCTTCTCAATCTTCAGTGTGTTGATCGACAAGGATTGCCGGGGTTTGATTATCGATCAAGTGGGTAAATATATAATGCAAAAATTGTATTTGTGGTTTAAGTACAAGATTCAGCTCCTATATGATCGGTGCCTGGAATTCTTTTGGGTTAGGAGATAGAGAAATGTTACATCTAGCACTCTCCCCATTGAGATAAGGGAGTTTAAGATTCCAGTCGGTGAAAGGGTAATTTTAAGTGATGGCTGGGATCCAAAGCTGATTTTCTCGATGTGTGTAGCCCTGCTATCAGTGATGATTAATGTGTATTTGCTGGTAGCACTGTACCGGGAGAAAAAAGTGTCTAAGGCATGTTTTGTTATAAAACGGAGGGTTAAGAGACGAAAACACCACCCTGGCTCTGTTTCAGAAACATCCAGTGATGATGATAACGGAGACTCTGTGTCAGTTAAAGATAAAGCTAAAAAGTCCATTGGAAAGGCAGCTTTGAATGGCAATATGGCTGATTCTGGCAGGCAGCCAGGGGCTGCAACAGCCCGAAACATGTCGGCGCCTGCGTCCCTGGCTGCCGCCATTAACGAGGCAAAGTCATTTCCTCCTTCTTCCATGGCAGGAGCGGAAGCGTCCTTCAAAGCAGCTAATCTGTCTCAAAGCCTATCAGCTTCTGATAAGGCAGCTGAAAACCCAAACACAGCTCCAGTCAAGAAAGTAGCAGTTTTAACAACAAGGACTGGAAAGCCCAAAGCTGATTGAGGAGCAGATGGGGGTGCACAGCAAGGTTCTTCTGCTGGGTAGGAAGAGAAAATTTGTCTTAAAAATATAGCTGAAGCTATTGAGATCATCAGAGCATCGAGATGCATCCCTTGGTAGGACAGCAGCTCGTGGTGGTGCTTCTCAGCTTAAAGGGATCCTTGAGAGAGTGACAGAAAGGTTGTTTGGACCACAAGTTGAGGAAGAGGAGGCAAAGGAAGAAGAACAAGATGATATATCTGACTGTTCTTCAGCACGTGAGGAACTTAGAAAGGTGCGTAAGGATTACCTCAGAGCAGATAAGGAGCCAGTTCTCGCTTGGCTTGGTAGATGTTATGATACAGGTGCTCCAGCTCTAATGGTTGGAGACAAGTCAGCAGCTCAGCTAGGAACTCTCTCGAAGGATAATGGAATAGATAGACATCTAGGCAAGGCTCTCGGTAAGGTTAATCTGTGGATAAGCCTTTTAATGGCGGTTCTCATGAGATACTCTTCCCGAGATGATCTTCCCTGGAATCCTAAGCCCTGGACTACCATAGATGAGGGAATTAAGCGTCTGAGAGAATTTGCTGTTAGAGAGATACTCTATGGTGAACATGAATCTCTGAATCCTGATGATGTTCCTGTAGGAAATGGTCTTGTTAAAAAGCTCATCAAGCCTGCTCCTTCCAATTATGCAAACATTCTGGCAAGCAGAATTGTAGCAAGAAATTATGGTGGAGCTCCTCCAACGGCTGGCCAATTCACTGATCAATTGAGGCAACTGGATGATAGCATGACATGTGTTTCTTTGGTTTCAGCCATTGAAACTCTGGTGAAATAAAGAACTGCATGAAAGAGCTGAAGGATTAATTCAAAAACACCATATCCCAATTGGCACAAAGGGATAATTCCAATTCTTTCTCCAGGTGGATACACGTTTCATCTGTGAGGAACAGACATCCTCCAAGGAGGTCATTCCAAAACAGATCAAACCAAAACAGACCACCAAGGCAGTCACGTAGGACTATTTGGATTACCCTGCGTGATCAGTTTGGGGAGAACATGAACAGGTGGGATGGTCAACCAACTTCTAATCTTTTCAGGAGGCTGAGGGAACTGCAAAGTGGCAGAACCCGGGGTAGCAATACCAGAAGGGTAGCTGTTACTTCTACAGTTCCCCAGGACAACTCTAATAGCTCCAACAGTGGCTCCAGTTCTAACACTGCACAGTGTGCTCGTTGCACCTGTGGACATGTTCCCCATAACTAGGGGTGCCCTGCCTCCCGCCAGGGGGAGGAGAGGGGTAATAGAGATAACAGAATCTATTGGGATGTGTACATCCAGTGGCCTGGCACTTCACAATTTCAGAAGTACAGGGCCTTGGTTGACACAGGAGCTCAGTGCACCATAATGCCATCAAATTATGAGGGATCAGAGTCTATAACTATTCTGGGAGTCACTGGTGGATCTCAAGAGTTAAGTAAGGTGGAGGTTAATATAAGTCTAACTGGTAAACAGTGGAAGAAGCATACAGTTGTGACCGGACCTGATGCACCTTGTATTTTGGGAATTGATTTTCAGAGAGAAGGGCGTTTCAAAGACCCTAAAGGTTACAAATGGGCTGTTGGAGTAGCTTCTGTAGAAATTGATGGACAAAAACTGAAGCTGTCTGTTAGACCACAGCTTTCTGATGAATCTGCAGTTGTGGGACAACACAAGATTCAGGACATTAAATTGCCGGTTGCTTCTCAGACTGTGCATCACAGACAATACAAAACCAACCGTGACTCTTTGTTGCCCATTCAGAATCGGATTCGTCAGTTGGAGAGTCAGAAAGTCAACAGCAAAACTCATTCACCTTTCAACAGTCCAGTGTGGCCTGTGCGAAAGCCGAATGGAGACTGGCGTCTGACAGTGGACTACCGAGCCCTGAATGAAGTAACTCCGCCTATGAGTGCAGCAGTACCAGACATGATGGAACTCCAGTATGAGCTGGAATCCAAAGAGCCCAAATGGTATGCTACCGTAGACATTGCTAATGCATTCTTCTCTATTCCCATAGCAGAGGAATGCAGGCCTCAGTTTGCTTTCACCTGGAGAGGAATCCAGTACACTTTCAACAGATTGCCAGTGGGATGGATCCACAGCTCCAGCATCTGTCATGCAGTGATCCATGATGCCCTGGAGGAAGGTGGTGCTCCAGAACACATCCAGTTCATCGATGATATCATCGTCTGGGGTAAAACTGCTGAGGAAGTCTTCGAGAAAGGTAACAAAATCATGGACATTCTTCTGAATGCAGGTATTGCCATCAAGAGAGACAAGGTGAAAGGTCCTACCACAGAGATCCAGTTTTTGGGAGTGTGGTGGCAGGATGGATGCCACATTCCAGTGGATGTGGTAAATAGAGTCTCTACCATGGCAAATCCCACCAACAAGCAAGAAACTCTACGTTTCTTGGGGATAGTGGGATTTTGGAGACTGCACATTCCTGGATACAGTCAGATTGTGAAACCTCTGTATGATGTGACTCGAAAGAGGAACAGTTTCCACTGGGGACCAGAACAACAAGCAGCCTTTGACCAGATAAAGCAAGAGGTAGTTCAAGCAGTGGGTCTAGGACCTGTCTGAGATGGTCCAGACATCAAGAAGATTTTGTACACGGCTGCAGGTGACAATGGTCCAACCTGGTGCTTGTGGCAAAAAGCTCCAGGTGAGACACATGGACGACCTCTTGGCTTCTGGAGTCGAGGTTACAGAGGTTCAGAGGCTAATTACACTCCAACAGAGAAAGAGATTCTAGCTGCCTATGAAGGAGTGAAAGTAGCTTCTGAAGTGATTGGAACTGAATCACAACTTCTCTTAGCACCCAGATTGCCAGTTTTGAATTGGATGTTCAAAGGCAAAGGTTCCACACCACATCATGCCACAGATTCCACCTGGTCTAAGTGGATGGCTCTGATAACACAGAGAGCCCGAAGGGGAAATCTTGAAAGACCTGGTCTGGTGGAGGTGATCTCAAGTTGGCCTGAGGATGCCAACTCTGCAAAACCTCCAGAGGAGAGAGTAACTCGTGCTGAGGAATCTCCTCCTTACAATGACCTTTCTGATGATGAAAAGAAATATGCTTTGTTCACAGACGGTTCCTGTCGTCTCCTCGGGAACAAGCGACGGTGGAAGTCTGCAGTGTGGAGTCCAACACGTCAAGTTGCAGAGGGAAAGTATGGAGAAGGAGAGTCCAGTCAGTTTGCTGAGGTAAAAGCTGCCCAGCTAGCTCTCGACGTAGCTGAACATGAGAGATGGCCAAAGCTTTATCTCTACACCGACTCATGGATGGTAGCTGTCGTAGTTTGGGCTGGGTGCCCTCTGCTACAGGGGTGTTTCCTGTGTCCAGAAGTCCATCCCCGTGGGTGGACTCAGGAAATTAGGTATTTCTACCATAATCCCTTGCACCACTAGAAATTTTGCGGTGGGGTCTGGCACCTCCTCTTTCCTTCCCTCTCCGAGACTTGGTAACTGGGGGAGAGATCTCCCGGCCATGGGCCTGATTGGGCCCAAGGCCACAGGGGCATGGGCAGACTCAGGCCTGGCCAGCTGAGACTAGCCCAGCAGAGGGAGGGGGAAGAAGGAGCCCTGGGGGTTTTGGATGCACCCTCAGGTGGGGATGGGATCTTTCTTTGTCACTGCGCTTTGGGTTTTCTGTAACATTCACTGCTTTCTATTTAAACTTTCATCACTTTTGCAATCCGTTTGTCTGAGTCGTTATTTCTGCCTATGGTGGGGAGGGGATCTGCCCCAACCCATTACAGTAGCCAATGCTCTATGGGGTTGGCTAAAGAACTGGAAAAAGAATGGCTGGCAGAGGAAAGGAAAACCCATCTGGGCAGCCGACCTGTGGCAAGACATTGCTGATCGAGTCGAGAGAATTCCAGTGAAGGTGAGACACATTGATGCTCACATTCCTAAGAGCAAAGCTACTGAGGAACAGCAGCACAACCATCAGGCAGATCTAGCTGCAAGAGTTTCTCAAGTAGACAAGGACTCTGAACTTGATCTCGACTGGAAGCACCGAGGTGAGATATTCTTAGCTCGGTGGGCTCATGATTCATCAGGACATCAAGGCAGACATGCAACATACCAGTGGGCTCGTGACAGATCCATAGACATTTCCATGGATGCCATCACACAAGTCATCCATGACTGTGATATTTGTGCTGCTATTAAGCAGGCAAAGCGAATTAAGCCCTTGTGGTATGGTGACAGATGGTCCAAGTACAGGTATGGTGAAGCTTGGCAGATTGACTACATCACTCTACCACGTTCTCGTTCTGGTAAGCAATATGTGCTTACTATGGGAGAGGCAAACACTGGATGGCTGGAAACTTATGCAGTTCCACATGCAACTGCACGCAACACCATTCTCGGTCTGGTGAGACAGATCCTGTGGAGACACGGAACTCCAGAGAGGATTGAGTCAGACAACGGAACTCACTTCGAGAACAACCTTGTAAAGAGCTGGGCAAAAGAGCACAGTATTGAGTGGATTTTCCATATTCCTTACTATGCACCAGTGGCAGGGAAGATTGAACGCTACAACGGTTTGTTGAAGACCACTCTCAAAGACATGGGAAGTGGATGTTTGAAAAATTGGGAAAAGCATTTGGCACAAGCAACCTGGCTGGTGAATAGTAGAGGTTCAGTGAACCAAGCTGGACCGGCACGTTCAGATCTGCTACAGAAAGTAGAAGGTAATAGAGTTCCTTCTTTGGCTCACCAACGTGGGGCCTGGTAACCCAGACGGAGAAATGAGAGTATATTTTGCAAGGAAACAGATTATATGTAACACAACAAATACAGGGATTTTACAATATATACAGGAATATACAGCAAATAAACACAGTCAGAAACCAGACCCCCAACAGAGGGGGCTTCCCCCTGTGCCCCCTTCACCCCCCTATCTCCCTTCTCCCCCAAAGAGGTAGAAGAAGAGAAAAGAGGGGAGTTAGCACAGCAGAGGCCTAAGCATAGGGAGTTAGTTAGTTCTTATCTCTTGGCAAGAAGCCCAGAAGCAGTCCAGTGTGGAAGGGACAGCAAAGAAATGAAGACTGAGAGAAAGTCCCAGCCGCGCTGGGTCTAACAATCTCACCTCCCACAATTCTACCAATGAAATTCTTTCAGAATACCAAAATATTTTATAAATATTTAGCCAGTGTGCCCCTTCCTTAAAGGCACAGTGTCAAATGGTCACAACTCGATCGGCAATGTCTTGCCACAGTCCAGCTGCACAGATGGGTTTTCCTTTCCTCTGCCAACCATTCTTCTTCCAGATCTTTAGCCAACCCCATAGAGCATTGGCTACCATCCATGAGTCGGTGTAGAGATAAAGCTTTGGCCATCTCTCACGTTCAGCTATGTCGAGAGCGAGCTGGACAGCTTTTACCTCTGCAAACTGACTGGACTCTCCTTCTCCATCCTTCGCCTCTGCAACTTGGCGTGTTGGACTCCACACTGCAGACTTCCACCTTCGCTTGTACCCGAGGAGACGACAGGAACCGTCTGTGAACAAAGCATATCTCTTTTCATCATCAGAAAGGTCATTGTAAGGAGGAGCTTCCTCAGCGCAAGTTACTCTCTCCTCTGGAGGTTTTGCAGAGTTGGCATCCTCAGGCCAACTTGAGATCACCTCCACCAGACCAGGTCTTTCAAGATTTCCCATTTGGGCTCTCTGTGTTATCAGAGCCGTCCACTTAGACCAGGTGGAATCTGTGGCATGATGTGGTGTGGAACCTTTGCCTTTGAACATCCAATTCAAAACTGGCAATCTGGGAGCTAAGAGAAGTTGTGATTCAGTTCCAATCACTTCAGGAGCTACTTTCACTCCTTCATAGGCAGCTAGAATCTCTTTCTCTGTTGGAGTGTAATTAGCCTCTGAACCTCTGTAACCTCGACTCCAGAAGCCAAGAGGTCGTCCACGTGTCTCACCTGGAGCTTTTTGCCACAGGCACCTGGTTGGACCATTGTCACCTGCAGCCGTGTACAAAATCTTCTTGATGTCTGGACCATCTCAGACAGGTCCTAGACCCACTGCTTGAACTACCTCTTGCTTTATCTGGTCAAAGGCTGCTTGTTGTTCTGGTCCCCAGTGGAAACTGTTCCTCTTTCGAGTCACATCATACAGAGGTTTCACAATCTGACTGTATCCAGGAATGTGCAGTCTCCAAAATCCCACTATCCCCAAGAAACGTAGAGTTTCTTGCTTGTTGGTGGGATTTGCCATGGTAGAGACTCTATTTACCACATCCGCTGGAATGTGTCTGCGTCCATCCTGCCACCGCACTCCCAGAAACTGGATCTCTGTGGTAGGCCCTTTCACTTTGTCTCTCTTGATGGCAAAACCTGCATTCAGAAGAATGTCCATGATTTTGTTACCTTTCTCGAAGACTTCCTCAGCAGTTTTACCCCAGACGATGATATCATCGATGAACTGGATGTGTTCTGGAGCACCACCTTCCTCCAGAGCACCGTGGATTACTGCATGACAGATGCTTGAGCTGTGGATCCATCCCATTGGCAGTCTGTTGAAAGTGTACTGGATTCCTCTCCAGGTGAAAGCAAACTGAGGCCTGCATTCCTCTGCTATGGGAATAGAGAAGAATGCATTAGCAATGTCCGTGGTAGCATACCATTTGGTCTTTCTGGATTCCAGCTCATATTGGAGTTCCATCATGTCTGCTACTGCTGCACTCATAGGCGGTGTTTCTTCATTCAGGGCTCCGTAGTCCACTGTCAGACGCCAGTCTCCATTCGGCTTTCGCACAGGCCACACTGGACTGTTGAAAGGTGAATGAGTTTTGCTGATGACTTTCTGACTCTCCAACTGACGAATCAGATTCTGAATGGGCAACAAAGAGTCACGGTTGGTTCTGTATTGTCTGTGATGCACAGTCCGAGAAGCAACCGGCAATTTAATGTCCTGAATCTTGTGTTGTCCCACAACTGCAGATTCATCAGAAAGCTCAGGCCTAGCAGACAGCTTCAGCTTTTGTCCATCAATTTCTACAGAAGCTACTCCAAAAGCCCATTTGTAACCTTTAGGGTCTTTGAAACGCCCTTCTCTCTGAAAATCAATTCCCAAAATACAAGGTGCATCAGGTCCGGTCACAACTGTATGCTTCTTCCACTGTTTACCAGTTAAACTTATATTAACCTCTACCTCACTTAACTCTTGAGATCCACCAGTGACTCCCAGAATAGTTATAGACTCTGATCCCTCATAATTTGATGGCATTATGGTGCACTGAGCTCCTGTGTCAACCAAGGCCCTGTACTTCTGAAATTGTGAAGTGCCAGGCCACTGGATGTACACATCCCAATAGATTCTGTTATCTCTATTACCCCTCTCCTCCCCCTGGCGGGAGGCAGGGCACCCCTAGTTATGGGGAACATGTCCACAGGTGCAACGAGCACACTGTGCAGTGTTAGAACTGGAGCCACTGTTGGAGCTATTAGAGTTGTCCTGGGGAACTGTAGAAGTAACAGCTACCCTTCTGGTATTGCTACCTCGGGTTCTGCCACTTTGCAGTTCCCTCAGCCTCCTGAAAAGATTAGAAGTTGGTTGACCATCCCACCTGTTCATGTTCTCCCCAAACTGATCACGCAGGGTAATCCAAATAGTCCTACGTGATTGCCTTTGTGGCCTGTTTTGGTTTGATCTGTTTTGGAATGACCTCCTTGGAGGATGTCTGTTCCTCACAGATGAAACCTGCACCCACCTGGAGGAAGAATTGGAATTATCTCTTTGTGCCAATTGGGATATGGTGTTTTTAAATTCATCCTTCAGCTCTTTCATGCAATTCTCCAGCTTTCCAGACAGACTTTCCATGGCTGAAACCAAAGAAACATGTGTCATGCTATCATCTGTTGAGGAATGGCTTGAATCACAGGGGCGTAGTTCTATGGAACAGCTGCTTGAATAAAGTGTGTAGGCCGTACTCCATCTTAATGTTTGCTGCTCGCAGTGAGCAGGTACGCTGATATTAGGGGATTACCACGGCCTTGAAGCCTGGAGGATGTGCTGGCAGCTGCAAGTGTGGATGGGGCATGGAGGGTCATCGTGACCTTGGAGCTGTGCTTGCAGCTGCGAGTATAGATAAAGGATAAGTAAAACAAGGAGCTAATTAGAGAGGAATTTGCACGTAGATTTTAACTGTAGGTAGGCTGGATATTATGCTGTAACCCTGGACTAATAGCCAATGGAATAATTACACTTGTGCATATTTAGCTGAAATACTATATAAGCTGTGCTTTCTAACAATAAAGTGAAGCTTGCTTATCAATCATATTGATTGCTGCGAGTCTTTCCCTCACCCTCCTCGCCGATGGATTTCTCTTCCCGACAATCATCCAGTTGTCTTAGTTGATCAGTGAATTGGCCAACCGTAGGAGGAGCTCCACCATAATTCCTTGCTACAATTCTGCTTGCCAGAATGTTTGCATAATTGGAAGGAGCAAGCTTGATGAGCTTTTTAACAAGACCATTTCCTACAGGAACATCATCAGGATTCAGAGATTCATGTTCACCATAGAGTATCTCTCTAACAGCAAATACTCTCAGACGCTTAATTCCCTCATCTATGGTAGTCCAGGGCTTAGGATTCCAGGGAAGATCATGTCGGGAAGAGTATCTCATGAGAACTGCCATTAAAAGGCGTATCCACAGATTAACCTTACTGAGAGCCTTGCCTAGATGTCTATCTATTCCATTATCCTTTGACAGAGTTCCTAGCTGAGCTGCTGACTTGTCTCCAACCATTAGAGCTGGAGCACCTGTATCATAACATCTACCAAGCCAAGCGAGAACTGGCTCCTTATCTGCTCTGAGGTAATCTTTGCGCACATTTCTAAGTTCCTCACATGGTGAAGAGCAGTCGGATATATCATCTTCGTCTTGCTCCTTTGCCTCCTCTTCCTCAACTTGTGGTCCAAACAACCTTTCTGTCACTCTCTCAAGGATCCCTTTAAGCGAAGAAGCACCACCACGAGCTGCTATCCTACCACAAGCTGCATCTCGATCCTCTGATGATCTCAATAACTCAGTTATATTTTTAAGACAAATTTTCTCTTCCTCCCCAGCAGAAGAACCTTGCTGTCTTCCCCCATCAGCTCCTGAATCGGCTTTGGCCATCGCAGTCCTTGTTGTTAAAACTGCTACTTAGAATACATAGAATACATAGAATACATAGAATAAACCAGGTTGGAAGAGACCTTCAAGATCATCGCGTCCAACCCATCAACCAATCCAACACCGCCCAAGCAACTAACCCACAGCACCAAGTACCCCGTCAAGTCTTCTCCTAAAAACCTCCAGTGATGGCGACTCCACCACCTCCCCAGGCAGCCCATTCCAATGGGCAATCACTCTTTCTGTATAGAACTTTTTTCTAACATCCAGCCTGAACCTCCCCTGGCGCAGCCTGAGACTGTGTCCTCTTGTTCTGGTACTGCTTGCCTGGGAGAAGAGACCAACATCCGTCTGTCTACAACCTCCCTTCAGGTAGTTGTAGAGAGTAATAAGGTCACCCCTGAGTCTCCTCTTCTCCAGGCTAAGCAACCCCAGCTCCCTCAGCCTCTCCTCGTAGGGCTTATGTTCCAAACCCCTCACCAACTTTGTTGCTCTTCTCTGGACTCGTTCCAGCAAGTCAACATCCTTCCTAAACTGAGGGGCCCAGAACTGGACACAGTACTCGAGGTGCGGCCTAACCAGTGCAGTGTACAGGGGCAGAATGACCTCCCTGCTCCTGCTGGCCACACTGTTCCTGATGCAGGCCAGGATGCCATTGGCCCTCTTAGCTGCCTGGGCACACTGCAGGCTCATGTTCAGTCTACCGTCGACCAGCACCCCCAGGTCCCTCTCAGCCTGACTGCTCTCCAGCCACTCTGACCCCAGCCTGTAGCTCTGCATGGGGTTGCTGTGGCCAATGTGCAGAACCCGGCACTTGGATGTGTTAAATCTCATGCCGTTGGACTCTGCCCATCTGCCCAGCCTGTCGAGGTCCCTCTGCAGAGCCTCTCTACCCTCCAGCAGATCAACTCCTGCGCCCAGCTTGGTGTCGTCAGCAAATTTACTGATGATGGACTCGATGCCCTCGTCCAGATCATCAATAAAGATGCTAAAGAGCATGGGGCCCAGTACCGATGCCCTCATCCAGATCATCAATAAAGATGCTAAAGAGCATGGGGCCCAGTACTGATCCCTGGGGCACACCACTGGTCACTGGCTGCCAGCTGGATGTGGCACCATTCACCACCACTCTCTGGGCTCGGCCCTCCAGCCAGTTCCTAACCCATCGCAGTGTGCTCCCATCCAAGCCATGGGCTGACAGCTTGGCCAGGAGTTTGCTATGGGGAACGGTGTCAAAGGCCTTGCTGAGGTCCAGGTAGACTACATCCACAGGCCTCCCCACATCCACCAGGCGGGTCACCTGATCATAGAAGGAGATCAGGTTGGTCAGGCAGGACCTGCCCTTCCTAAACCCATGCTGGCTGGGCCTGATCCCTTGGCCATCCTCTAAGTGTTGTGTGATTGCACTCAGGATGACCTGTTCCATAATCTTTCCTGGCACTGAGGTCAGGCTGACAGGCCTGTAATTCCCTGGCTCATCCAACCGGCCCTTCTTGTGGATGGGTACCACGTTGGCCAGCTTCCAGTCAGCTGGGATCTCTCCAGTGAGCCAGGACTGCTGAAAAATGATGGAGAGTGGCTTGGCCAGCTCATCTGCCAGCTCTCTCAGCACCCTAGGATGGATCCCATCTGGTCCCATGGACTTGTGGGGTTCTAAGCTGCTGAGGAGAGCTCCTATCACTTGCTCATGGAACACAGGGAAACTATGCAGCTCCCTGGCTCCTTCTGCCAGCTCTGCAGGCCAGCTGTCTGGTAGACGTTCTTTCCAGCTAGTAAAAATTGAGGTAAAGAAGGTGTTAAGTACCTCTGCCTTTTCCTCATCCTGTGTTACAACATTTCCCTCCATGTCAACCAAGGAGTGGAGGTTGTCCCTGCCCTTCCTCTTGCTATTAATATATTTATAGAAGGACTTTTTGTTGTCCTTCACATCAGAGGCCAGTTTAAGTTCCAAATGTGCTTTTGCCTCCCTAATTTTCCTCCTACATGCCCTAGCAACCTCTTTAAACATTCCATGGGTTGCCTCACCTTTCTTCCAAAGATTATACGCCCTCTTTTTTTCCCTTAGTTCTATTAAAAGTTCATTACACAGCCAGGCTGGCCGTCTGCCCCGGCGGCTCCTCTTCCGGCACACTGGCACAGCCTGCTCCTGAGCCTTCATCAGTTCTTTCTTGAAGCAGGTCCAGCCCTCCTGGGCCCCTTTATTTTTAAGGGCTTTCTCCCAAGGAACCCTCTGAATTATTTCCTGAACAACCTGAAGTCCTCCCTCCGGAAGTCCAGAGTGGAGGTCTTCTTGCTGCCCCTCTTAGTTTGACCAAATACTGAAAATTCAATTATTTCATGGTCGCTGGCCCCTAAACACCCTCCAACCACCACATCACCCACCAGCCCTTCCCTGCTGGTGAAGAGGAGGTCAAGCATAGCCTTGCCCCTGGTAGGCTCACGCAGCACCTGGGATAAGAAGCTGTCCTCCATGCAGTCTAAGAACCTCCTAGACTGTCTCCTCTCTGCTGTGTTGAGATCCCAGCAGATGTCAGGCAGTTTGAAGTCGCCCATAAGGACAAGGTCAGGAGATCTTGAGACAGCCTTAAGCTGTCTATAGAATGCTTCGTCGACATCATCCTCCTGGTTGGGTGGTCTATAACAGACTCCAACCAGGATGTCTGCCCTACCGGTCTTCCCTCTAATTCTTGCCCACAAGCATTCAACCTGATTGTCCCTAATCTCTAGCTCAATGGCATCTAGTGCCTCCCTGATGTACAGGGCCACCCCTCCACCCCTTCTTCCTTGTCTATCTCTCCTGAAGAGCCTGTAGCCATCAATTGCAGCACTCCAGTCATGTGAGCTATCCCACCACGTCTCCGTGGTGGCAACTACGTCATAACTTTCCTGCTGCAACAAGGCTTCCAGCTCCTCTTGTTTGTTTCCCATGCTTCGTGCATTAGTGTACATGCACCTCAGCTGGGCTGCTGGTTTGGCCTCTGACCCTAGCTTACTGCCCCCAGACTCTTGCCTGAGGGGACTAGTTTCAGCCCCTTGCTTGACTGGAGCTGTGTTTGGGTTTTCAGCTGCCTTATCAGAAGCTGATAGGCTTTGAGACAGATTAGCTGCTTTGGAGGATGCTTCCACTCCTGCCATGGAAGAAGGAGGAAATGACTTTGCCTCGTTGATGGCGGGAGTTGGTGACGTGGGAGCAGCCATGTTTGGAGCTGTCGCAGCCCCTGGCTGCTTGCCAGAATCATTAGCAGTGCCATTCAGAGCTGCCTTCCCGATTGACTTTTTAGCTTTATCTTTAACTGACACAGATTCTCCATTATCATCATCACTGGATGTTTCTGAAACAGAGCCAGGGTGGTGTTTTCTTTTCTTTGCCCTCCGTCTTTTAACAAAACATGCCTTAGACACTTTTCTCTCCTGGTACAGTGTTACTAACAAATACACATTAATCATCACTGATAGCAGGACTACACACATTGAGAAAATCAGCTTTGGATCCCAGCCATCACCCAAAATTACCCTTTCACCAACTGGAATCTTAAACTCCTTTATCTCAATAGGGAGAGTGCTAGATGTAACATTCCTGTATCTCCTAACCCAAAAGAATTCCAGGCACCGATCATATAGGAGCTGAATTTTGTACTTAAACCACAAATACAATTTTTGCATTATATATTTACCTATCTGATCGATAATCAAGCCCAGGCAATACTTGTAGATCAATACACCAAAGACTGAGAAGAACAGACGCTCTAAAAGCCAAAACACCTTCATGGTTGCTCGTCCGACTCAAGCAAGCAATAAATCAAGCTAATTTATCCCCAAGCCCCAAGTTGGGCGGCCAATAATGTGGTAGGTTGAGAGAGGGCTTAGCTCTCCCTCCTCCACAGAGTAAGAAACCACAGCTAACCCAGTTGAAGAGCAAAGCTATATATTTACAAACATATATGGAAAGCAGGTTATATATAACACAATATATACAGGTATTTACAATATATACACAGAAATATACAGCAAAGAGAAATAACACAAGAAAAATCCCTCCCCCAGGAGGGATCCCCTCCCTGTAACCCCCTCTCTCCCCCCCCCTCCCTTTTTTTCCTAAAAAGGGGTTAGAGAGAAGGAAAGGCAAGTTATTAACGGAAAGAGTTGTTAGTAAGCTTCAAAAGCCCATGCAGGATTAGTTTTTGCTTATCTCAAGGCCAACTCCAGCAGTTCGTGAAGAAGCAAGCAGGGAGAACAGGCTGAAACCCACACTCCCCCAACTCCCAAACGAAACTGAACTGAGAGGAAAAAAAAAATTCCAACTGCTCCACAATCTAAAGTTGCATTTTTTCCATGCACCAATGAAATTCATTTAGAATATCAGAATGTTTTTGGTTCTAGTAGCGAAAACATTTAGCCAGTGTGTCCCAGCACTGTTTGTTCTTAAAGGCACAGCCTCAAATGGTCACACTGAGCGACCACTGTTCCACCCATACTGGATTATCTGTTTTCCATTTTAAGTTGAGGGTTGGTTGCTGACTAGTAGCCGCTACAGAAAAGGAACAGTAATGAGTTTTGCTCCTAGCTAACTTAAGGCATCTCAGCCCAACAGAGCAACTGGAAGGGTTAACACATACGGTCTTACAGTGATTGATTTGCTCTAGTTAAAAGCTAATTGCACTGGCTCTTTGCTGACCCAGGTTGTTTGGATACTGTTTAACCCACGACTCCAGCATTTGCCATGAGCAATGGCTAGTGACCATTCCATTTATGACGAGGTATAATAATTGCCATCGTCTCCAGTATCCACAATCATTGAAAATTGTATAGTTTGTCCACAAGGGTGTCTGACAGATACAATCTGTTCCAGTTTTCCCTTTTGGATTTCTAGGGCTAATGAGATATTAGGCATATCGGTGGAACCAGAACCTTCTTGCCCTCGGATCCTGTTAGAAGTTTTCGGCACTCGGGACTCAAATGGTATTAGCTGAGCAATTTCTGTCCCAACAAGAGTGCTAACAGGAGGGGTAATGGTATAGAGCATAATTTTCATAGCCCAGTCATAATCAGAATCTATTGAACCAGGAAATATAAAGATGCCCTGTCTAGAAGTAGACGATCTGCTAATTAACAGAGCACAGGGTCTGTGACCCAAAGGACCATGCTGATTGGACTCGACAATGCTTTGTCCGCTACACGCTGCCAGAGGTGGCTGGGGGGGGGGGGGGGGGGGGGGGCCGGCGGTCCAAGCACCCTGGTTTATTGTCGTTGCGCGGGATGTACTTGCGCTGCAGGGGCAGTTTCCCTGCCTATGACAATCTGGAGTAAAATGATTAGGTCTGTGACAGTGAGCACAGCACTTTCTAGTCTGTCCAGCATTCAGACAATTTGATGTAAGGTACCTATGTTTCCAGAAGTACAATGTTTTCCACCTAGGTTGTTTCCTTTGTGCGGTGGTCATACTGGTGGTTTCAGGACTGATTCTATGGCCGTGGCTAGATACATTGCCGTTTATTGATGCTTCATTCGTTCTGCTATCATGAGACAGTGGCACCTGTTGATAAAATGCTGAAAACCTGTTTAGTTTTTTTATTAGCATTGTCAAATGCCAGAATATCCAGCATTTTTACCTTCATATCGTGAGTCAAATCTGAATTAGTATTGAATGTAAGGTATCGACAAAGGAACCAAATGGCCCTGTTAGACCCTGCTGAGTAGTGAAAAGCACAGGATCAGAGTTATTGTCCTGGATTCTTGACCACTCTTTGATCGCTACATCCTGACTTAATTGCAAAGCCTTATCAGGAAGTTGCATTTGCTGATATGATCTAGCAAAAGTCTCGCCCCAACAAGGTGGTTAGCAGTGACACCTTGTAAAGAGTCTGCTGACTGCCAGGGCGTGGCTTCCAAGTGAATTGCCACTTAATTGAGAAGTTGCAAGGTCTGGCATGGTGTTGTTTTTAACCCTCTGCTTGCTGACATGGGTTGAAACTCAGAGAGTATTGTGACTCAGAGAGGATTGTGACCATTTGAGGCTGTGCCTTTAAGGAAGGGGCACTCTGGCTAAATGTTTATAAATATTCTGTATTCTAAACGAATTTCATTGGTAGGATTATGGGAGGTGAGGTCTTAGACCCAGAGCGGCTGTAACTTTCGTTCAGTTTTCCTTTTTCCGCTCTCGCTTCTGGCTGGATTGCTTCTGGGCTTCTGGCCAACTACAGATAAGAGATACTAACTCCCTGTACCTAGACCTCTGTCTGCCTTGCTAACTACCCTTTTCTCTTTTCTAACCCTCTTTGGGGGAGAAGGGAGGTAGGGGGGTGAAGGGGGTACAGGGGGAAGCCCCCTCTGTTGGGGGTCTGGTTTCTGATTGTGTTTCTTTGCTGTATATTTCTGTATATATTGTAAAATACCTGTATATATTGTGTTATATATAATCTGCTTCCTATATATGCTTGTAAATATAGTCTGCTTTCTCCGACTGAGTTTAGCTGTGGTTTCTTACTCTGTGAGGGAGGGAGAGCTAGGCCCTATCTCAACCTACCACAAAGGATCTAACTTTTTTTGCAATTAGAATATCATCCATGGACTTATAAACAAGGAAGTCACAATAAGTCTGTCTAAATGGGAACAAAGACCAAGCCACATATATTTAACAAGGGTGGGAAAATTCTTCATGCCTTAAGGCTACCCGTTGATGTCATTGGGTGGAGTCTGCCTTAATCGATGATTCAGTAGATGCTGACTTTTTGAATCCTCTGGATGTAAGTAAATTGTAAAGAAACAATCCTTCAGATGAATAATAATCAGGTGACAATTTGTGGGGATTGGGAGTTGGGAGGCCAGGTTTTAAGGCACCCATCTCCTCCATGATCGATTGCTCTCAGATCATGTAATAAACACCATTTGCTAACATACATGTGTCAAAAGGGATTAACAAATGTGTTGAAAACAACTGATTGATTACAGCAGTTGTGCATCCTGACTGTAACCCATAGGTAGCTATGACTTGTCTAGCTTCCTTTTTTTTAGAGGACACAGTCTCAGGCTGCGCCAGGGGAGGTTCAGGCTGGATGTTAGAAAAAAGTTCTATACAGAAAGAGTGATTGCCCATTGGAATGGGCTGCCTGGGGAGGTGGTGGAGTCGCCATCACTGAAGGTTTTTAGGAGAAGACTTGACAGCGTGCTTGGTGCCGTGGGTTAGTTGCTTGGGCGGTGTTGGATTGGTTGATGGGTTGGACGCGATGATCTTGAAGGTCTCTTCCAACCTGGTTTATTCTATGTATTCTATGTATTCTATGTATTCTTTAACATTTGTCCATCCAGAGATTGCCATATTCGTTGTTGACCTTCTAATACCACAGGAGATGCATCTTCAGGAAAATCTACAGATTCTCCGTCTGTGACTACATTTCCCACAATACCTTTCCACCAGCTCAGCGGGACCATGCCCTGTCCCTCCCACCTCCCGATCGTCCTTTGGGAACTCGATTGGAACCTCCGTCCAGTGCTATACTCTGCTGATAATGTCTGGGGGGGTGTAGTGCAGCTGAAACCGCTGGGGGGAAGGGCCACCGGTGCAGGCCGCTCCTGCCGGGCCGCTGCCAAGCCACTGCCATGGGGGCAGCCGCTGCCGGTGTCGGTGCTGGTATCGGCGGTGAGTCGGTTGGTGCCGCCTTGGTCGGAGCCGCTGGTACTCGCAGGGGCCGTGGGGGCTGGCGGGAGCTGTCGCCAGGAGAGCTGCCGGGGTGGGGGGCGCCGTTGGGATGGGCACCGCTGGGATGGGTGCCGCTGGGATGGGCGCCGCTGCCGGGGTGGCCAGGGCTTGCGGGCGGGGTGCAGTCGTAAGAATGCCATAACTGCGAGCCTCCAAGCGCTCCAGTTTTTTCTAAGGGGGGCTATCAAATAAAGTCGCTGTTTGAGTTTCTCAGTGTCGGTGTTTTCGTCTTCCGAATCCGAGCTGTTGCTGGCGGTATCGGAGGAAGATGTTGATGAAGGGGATCGAAAACGCTGAATCACAAGTTTCACTGCCTTTTTATCGCTTTCTCTGCTGGGTGCGAACGGCAGTGGTGGTGTCTAATAAACACAGTGTGGTCGCCAAGATGGCAGACGTTGCATCTTCTTTGTCTAATTCTGCATACATAGTGACCTCCATTTTGATTTTGCACGCCTTATCAGTTCGATCAGGATTCACCTCTACCACTATTGACGTAACAGAAGAAGATTTTTTTCACGCAAAAGGACGGTAATAAGAGAGCCGCGATTCGTGTAGAAGGAGGAATAGCGGGCAATTGAAATTGTGACGAGGATGCTGACAGAGTGGCAGATGATGTGTAGGGAGTGAGGAGGGGGGCAGAGGGCGAAGGGTGCCTTATGAGTCTGCCTTTCTCGTCTGGGTTAGAACCAAAGCCACAGCAGCTGAATTGAGAGGAGACTGCTCTGCTGTGATTGATTGCAATGTATGTGACGGTCTGCCACACGGTGCTATAGCATAAAGCTTCTTTTTAAGTATTTAGCACCTCATCCCACAGCTGGGCTGCAATTTTGTCCCATGCTTCATAAGTAAAAGCTTAGGTTGCCATGGGAATGATTCTGGGCCCAGGCTAATAGCCCTTTTAAGATCCCAGAATCATCAGTAATACCTCTCATGGAGAGGATATTTTGGAGGGCATTTTAGCACAGCCTTTTCTGTTTCAGGGAGTGCTCCCCCTTGCCCCTCCTCCGGCTGCTCATCAGATCCTGGTGAGATTCGCATCCTTTTCTGAGCATGCACTGCTTATTTTGTCAGCACCAGGGCAGTGCTGGTTTGACCGGCTTTCCATATCGCTCGGAACGTACCTCTTATGCTGAGTCGAGCAGCATCGTAGCCCGAGGATCCCGACTTCATGTATATTTGGGCGCCAGGTATCGACGATGGAGATTGGAATCAATACAGCTGATCAATATGATTGAGTATTGTTCCTTTATTCACATAGAATAGAATAGAATAAACCAGGTTGGAAGAGACCATCGAGATCATCATGTCCAACCTATCATCCAACACCACCCAATCAACTAAACCATGCAACCAAGCATCCTGTCAAGCCTCGCCCTGAACATCCCCAGTGACGGCGATCCCACCACCTCTTCAGGCAGCCCATTCCAATGGGCAATCACTCTCTCTGTGTAAAACTTCCTCCTAACTTCCAGCCTAAACCTCCCCTGACGCAGCTTGAGACTGTGTCCTCTTGTTCTGGTGCTGGTTGCCTGGGAGAAGAGACCAACCTCTGCCTCACTACAACCCCCTTTCAGGTAGTTGTAGAGAGCAATAAGGTCACCCCGAGTCTCCTCTTCTCCAGGCTAAGCAACCCTTCAGTCTCTCCTCATAGGGCTTGTGCTCCAAGCCCCTCACCAACCTTATTGTTCCAGTATAGTGCAAGTATATCACAGTAATGTAAAGCAAAGAAGATGGGAAAGGAAAGGAAAGTGTGTAGCAAGGGAACTTCTACAACTTATATAAACTCAGAGAGCCTCGTTGGCATGGCTTCATTGGTTCCCTATGAGTGACCACACATTGCACTATTATAGATTATTGGTCCAACTACTAACGACACGCAAGGTTGTTGATGCAGGTGCATGTCCTGTTGTCCCAAGATAATTTTGTGTGTTTATAGCTACCAGTGTCCTGCTTTAGTTACATGCTTTAGGCACAGCACTGTTTTGCTACACTGCTAGCTGGCTCTGCACTTATGCTGAGCATGGCCTACCACCATGTCAGGCTCTAGGCCTACACTGCCAGATTGCTCACACTGCTCGTCGCTGGCATTGCCACAATGGGGAATCAATTAATGCAAGAAAAGAAAAATATTTTGAGCATTTTTAGAGATATTGTTAAAAACCAGGGGAAAAGTAGTGCTAGGTAGCAGAAACCTTTCAGAAAATCTTTAAGCAACATGATAAGTCTATCAGTACCTCTGCTCTTCAGCAGATGCTCTTTTCAGCTACTAAGCACCACTCCTCTATCACTAGAAGGACAGTGTATGATCCAGGGATCTTGATAAGATCAGAGCCACGTTTTGGGACTATGCTAATGTGATGCTGAGAGGTTCAGTTCTCCCCCCCCCCAAAGAAACCATGGCTAAGTCAGTTGGAGAAGCAAAAATGGATAAGCTGTATTTACAAGCAGGGTGAAATGCAGATGACTATATACACAATATGCAGTATTTACAATATATACAAAAATATACAGCAAAGAATGTAACACAGAAATCCTTTCCCTCCTCCAGTGAGGAGGGTCCCCCCAAAATACCCCCTTATCCCCCTTCCTCCCTTTTTTCCCAAAAACGGTTAGAGAGAGAGAAGTAATTGTTAAGGAGGAAATTCTCTTAGCTCAAAGCATATGCAAGAATTAGTTTCTTATCTGGTTAGTTGAAGGTCAGCACCTGCCAGCACAGACAGAAGACAGCTGTTCAGAGGGACTGAAACAGACAGACTGAACTGACCTAGCTGAGATTCAAACTGAACTAAAATTTAAAGTTGCATTCTACCAATGAAATTAATTTAGAATATCTTTGTTTTCATTCTTCCACCAAAACATTCATCCAGAGTGTTCCAGAAACTGTCCCTTTCTTAAAGGCATAGCCTAAAATGGTCACAGCTAAGAAGGATAAGATCAGAGAGATTAAAGCAATGTCTGATGCTGAAGCTGCCTTGGAGAAGGAAGTGGGAAACACTGATTGCCAAAGAGTTTTGTGCGCCTTAAGAAATCCTGATGTGAGTGATGTGTTGACAGCCTGCATGCATCAACACCCAGAGATTTTGGCAGCAGAGGCTTTTGCAGCTTCTCCCCCAGTCTTTGGTGTTTCAAACAGTATGGTGAGCAGCATGGAACAAGGGAAGGCAATGGCTCCTGCCATTTTGAGTCTCAGCACAGTGGTGCCAGCCTGGCAGGAGAAGTGAGCAGTGGCTCTGGTTGCAAAGCCCCTCCTGTTGCCAAACCAGCGGATCCCATGGCAGCTCTGGTTTGTCCCACGGCAGAAGAGGTAGGAGCTGTGGCTCCTGTCGCTCTCGTACATCATCAGCAGCGACAGTTACCAGCCCCGATTCTTTAAAGAAACACTACTCTATTTTTTCATTACAAAGAAACTAGTGAAAAAGCAACTTTGGAGCAGAAATCAGTATTCATGCATTCAGAACTTTCGTTCTAAAGTGTAGGGATTGGAACAGCAATAGCAGATGAAACAAACAAAGACAACTCTGTGCAAATAAGCTCAAAGCCTTGGAATGCTGTTGTGGTGGGTTGAAAGGAAAGGCTCCGCTTTCCCTCCCCCACTGAGAAAGAAACCGCGGCTAGAACTCAGTCAGAGAAAGGAGACTGTATTTTACAAGGAAACAGATTATATATAACACAACAAATACAGGTATTTTACAATATATACAGAAATATACAGCAAATGAACTCAACCAGAAACCAGACCCCCCACAGAGGGGCTTCCCCCTGTGCCCCCTTCACCCCCCTACCTCCCATTGGCAATTTGTTGAAAGTGTACTGGATTCTTCTCCAGGTGAAAGCAAACTGAGGCCTGCATTCCTCTGCTATGGGAATAGAGAAAAATGCATTAGCAATGTCTATGGTAGCATACCATTTGGCCTCTTTGGATTCCAGCTCATACTGGAGTTCCATCATGTCTGGTACTGCTGCACTCATAGGCGGTGTTACTTCATTCAGGGCTCGGTAGTCCACTGTCAGACGCCAGTCTCCATTCGGCTTTCGCACAGGCCACACTGGACTG